>NW_026967609.1:0-102500 GCF_028390025.1 Pseudophryne corroboree
CAAACTCCACGTACTACACCAGCGACACTACTTATATCTCTGCTCTATGCAAACTCCACGCACTACACCAGCGACACTACTTATATCTCTGCTCTATGCAAACTCCACGTACTACACCAGCGAGACTGCTTATATCTCTGCTCTATGCAAACTCCACGTACTACACCAGCGACACTACTTATATCTCTGCTCTATGCAAACTCCACGTACTACACCAGCGACACTACTTATATCTCTGCTCTATGCAAACTCCACGCACTACACCAGCGACACTACTTATATCTCTGCTCTATGCAAACTCCACGCACTACACCAGCGACACTACTTATATCTCTGCTCTATGCAAACTCCACGCACTACACCAGCGACACTACTTATATCTCTGCTCTATGCAAACTCCACGCACTACACCAGCGACACTACTTATATCTCTGCTCTATGCAAACTCCACGTACTACACCAGCGACACTACTTATATCTCTGCTCTATGCAAACTCCACGCACTACACCAGCGACACTACTTATATCTCTGCTCTATGCAAACTCCACGCACTACACCAGCGACACTACTTATATCTCTGCTCTATGCAAACTCCACGCACTACACCAGCGAGACTGCTTATATCTCTGCTCTATGCAAACTCCACGCACTACACCAGCGACACTACTTATATCTCTGCTCTAAGCAAACTCCACGTACTACACCAGCGACACTACTTATATATCTGCTCTATGCAAACTCCACATACTACACCAGCGACACTACTTATATCTCTGCTCTATGCAAACTCCACGCACTACACCAGCGACACTACTTATATCTCTGCTCTATGCAAACTCCACATACTACACCAGCGACACTACTTATATCTCTGCTCTATGCAAACTCCACATACTACACCAGCGACACTACTTATATCTCTGCTCTATGCAAACTCCACGCACTACACCAGCGACACTACTTATATATCTGCTCTATGCAAACTCCACATACTACACCAGCGACACTACTTATATCTCTGCTCTATGCAAACTCCACGCACTACACCAGCGACACTACTTATATCTCTGCTCTATGCAAACTCCACATACTACACCAGCGACACTACTTATATCTCTGCTCTATGCAAACTCCACGCACTACACCAGCGACACTACTTATATCTCTGCTCTATGCAAACTCCACGCACTACACCAGCGACACTACTTATATCTCTGCTCTATGCAAACTCCACGTACTACACCAGCGACACTACTTATATCTCTGCTCTATGCAAACTCCACGTACTACACCAGCGACACTACTTATATCTCTGCTCTATGCAAACTCCACGTACTACACCAGCGACACTACTTATATCTCTGCTCTATGCAAACTCCACGCACTACACCAGCGACACTACTTATATCTCTGCTCTATGCAAACTCCACGTACTACACCAGCGACACTACTTATATCTCTGCTCTATGCAAACTCCACGTACTACACCAGCGAGACTGCTTATATCTCTGCTCTATGCAAACTCCACGTACTACACCAGCGACACTACTTATATCTCTGCTCTATGCAAACTCCACGTACTACACCAGCGACACTACTTATATCTCTGCTCTATGCAAACTCCACGCACTACACCAGCGACACTACTTATATCTCTGCTCTATGCAAACTCCACGCACTACACCAGCGACACTACTTATATCTCTGCTCCATGCAAACTCCACGCACTACACCAGCGACACTACTTATATCTCTGCTCTATGCAAACTCCACGTACTACACCAGCGACACTACTTATATCTCTGCTCTATGCAAACTCCACGTACTACACCAGCGACACTACTTATATCTCTGCTCTATGCAAACTCCACGCACTACACCAGCGACACTACTTATATCTCTGCTCTATGCAAACTCCACGCACTACACCAGCGACACTACTTATATCTCTGCTCCATGCAAACTCCACGCACTACACCAGCGACACTACTTATATCTCTGCTCTATGCAAACTCCACATACTACACCAGCGACACTACTTATATCTCTGCTCTATGCAAACTCCACGTACTACACCAGCGACACTACTTATATCTCTGCTCTATGCAAACTCCACGTACTACACCAGCGACACTACTTATATCTCTGCTCTATGCAAACTCCACGCACTACACCAGCGACACTACTTATATATCTGCTCTATGCAAACTCCACGCACTACACCAGTGACACTACTTATATCTCTGCTCTATGCAAACTCCACACACTACACCAGCGACACTATTTATATCTCTGCTCTATGCAAACTCCACACACTACACCAGCGACACTACTTATATCTCTGCTCTATGCAAACTCCACATACTACACCAGCGACACTACTTATATCTCTGCTCTATGCAAACTCCACGCACTACACCAGCGACACTACTTATATCTCTGCTCTATGCAAACTCCACGTACTACACCAGCGACACTACTTATATCTATGCTCTATGCAAACTCCACGTACTACACCAGCGACACTGCTTATATCTCTGCTCTATGCAAACTCCACGTACTACACCAGCGACACTGCTTATATCTCTGCTCTATGCAAACTCCACGTACTACACCAGCGACACTACTTATATCTCTGCTCTATGCAAACTCCACGCACTACACCAGCGACACTACTTATATCTCTGCTCTATGCAAACTCCACATACTACACCAGCGACACTACTTATATCTCTGCTCTATGCAAACTCCACATACTACACCAGCGAGACTGCTTATATCTCTGCTCTATGCAAACTCCACGTACTACACCAGCGACACTACTTATATCTCTGCTCTATGCAAACTCCACGTACTACACCAGCGACACTACTTATATCTCTGCTCTATGCAAACTCCACGTACTACACCAGCGAGACTACTTATATCTCTGCTCTATGCAAACTCCACGTACTACACCAGCGACACTACTTATATCTCTGCTCTATGCAAACTCCACGTACTACACCAGCGACACTACTTATATCTCTGCTCTATGCAAACTCCACGCACTACACCAGCGACACTACTTATATCTCTGCTCTATGCAAACTCCACGTACTACACCAGCGACACTACTTATATCTCTGCTCTATGCAAACTCCACGTACTACACCAGCGAGACTGCTTATATCTCTGCTCTATGCAAACTCCACGTACTACACCAGCGACACTACTTATATCTCTGCTCTATGCAAACTCCACGCACTACACCAGCGACACTACTTATATCTCTGCTCTATGCAAACTCCACGCACTACACCAGCGACACTACTTATATCTCTGCTCTATGCAAACTCCACGTACTACACCAGCGAGACTACTTATATCTCTGCTCTATGCAAACTCCACGTACTACACCAGCGACACTACTTATATCTCTGCTCTATGCAAACTCCACGCACTACACCAGCGACACTACTTATATCTTTGCTCTATGCAAACTCCACGTACTACACCAGCGACACTACTTATATCTCTGCTCTATGCAAACTCCACGCACTACACCAGCGACACTACTTATATCTCTGCTCTATGCAAACTCCACGTACTACACCAGCGACACTACTTATATCTCTGCTCTATGCAAACTCCACGCACTACACCAGCGACACTACTTATATCTCTGCTCTATGCAAACTCCACGCACTACACCAGCGACACTACTTATATCTCTGCTCTATGCAAACTCCACGCACTACACCAGCGACACTACTTATATCTCTGCTCTATGCAAACTCCACGCACTACACCAGCGACACTACTTATATCTCTGCTCTATGCAAACTCCACGTACTACACCAGCGACACTACTTATATCTCTGCTCTATGCAAACTCCACGCACTACACCAGCGACACTACTTATATCTCTGCTCTATGCAAACTCCACGCACTACACCAGCGACACTACTTATATCTCTGCTCTATGCAAACTCCACGTACTACACCAGCGACACTACTTATATCTCTGCTCTATGCAAACTCCACGCACTACACCAGCGACACTACTTATATCTCTGCTCTATGCAAACTCCACGCACTACACCAGCGACACTACTTATATCTCTGCTCTATGCAAACTCCACGCACTACACCAGCGACACTACTTATATCTCTGCTCTATGCAAACTCCACGTACTACACCAGCGACACTACTTATATCTCTGCTCTATGCAAACTCCACGTACTACACCAGCGACACTACTTATATCTCTGCTCTATGCAAACTCCACGCACTACACCAGCGACACTACTTATATCTCTGCTCTATGCAAACTCCACGTACTACACCAGCGACACTGCTTATATCTCTGCTCTATGCAAATTCCACGCACTACACCAGCGACACTACTTATATCTCTGCTCTATGCAAACTCCACGCACTACACCAGCGAGACTGCTTATATCTCTGCTCTATGCAAACTCCACGCACTACACCAGCGACACTACTTATATCTCTGCTCTAAGCAAACTCCACGTACTACACCAGCGACACTACTTATATCTCTGCTCTATGCAAACTCCACGTACTACACCAGCGACACTACTTATATCTCTGCTCTATGCAAACTCCACGTACTACACCAGCGAGACCAATTATATCTCTGCTCTATGCAAACTCCACGCACTACACCAGCGACACTACTTATATCTCTGCTCTATGCAAACTCCACGTACTACACCAGCGACACTACTTATATCTCTGCTCTATGCAAACTCCACGCACTACACCAGCGAGACTACTTATATCTCTGCTCTATGCAAACTCCACGCACTACACCAGCGAGACTGCTTATATCTCTGCTCTATGCAAACTCCACGCACTACACCAGCGACACTACTTATATCTCTGCTCTAAGCAAACTCCACGTACTACACCAGCGACACTACTTATATCTCTGCTCTATGCAAACTCCACGTACTACACCAGCGACACTACTTATATCTCTGCTCTATGCAAACTCCACGCACTACACCAGCGACACTACTTATATCTCTGCTCTATGCAAACTCCACGTACTACACCAGCGACACTGCTTATATCTCTGCTCTATGCAAACTCCACGTACTACACCAGCGACACTACTTATATCTCTGCTCTATGCAAACTCCACGCACTACACCAGCGACACTACTTATATCTCTGCTCTATGCAAACTCCACATACTACACCAGCGACACTACTTATATCTCTGCTCTATGCAAACTCCACATACTACACCAGCGAGACTGCTTATATCTCTGCTCTATGCAAACTCCACGTACTACACCAGCGACACTACTTATATCTCTGCTCTATGCAAACTCCACGTACTACACCAGCGACACTACTTATATCTCTGCTCTATGCAAACTCCACGTACTACACCAGCGAGACTACTTATATCTCTGCTCTATGCAAACTCCACGTACTACACCAGCGACACTACTTATATCTCTGCTCTATGCAAACTCCACGTACTACACCAGCGACACTACTTATATCTCTGCTCTATGCAAACTCCACGCACTACACCAGCGACACTACTTATATCTCTGCTCTATGCAAACTCCACGTACTACACCAGCGACACTACTTATATCTCTGCTCTATGCAAACTCCACGTACTACACCAGCGAGACTGCTTATATCTCTGCTCTATGCAAACTCCACGTACTACACCAGCGACACTACTTATATCTCTGCTCTATGCAAACTCCACGCACTACACCAGCGACACTACTTATATCTCTGCTCTATGCAAACTCCACGCACTACACCAGCGACACTACTTATATCTCTGCTCTATGCAAACTCCACGTACTACACCAGCGAGACTACTTATATCTCTGCTCTATGCAAACTCCACGTACTACACCAGCGACACTACTTATATCTCTGCTCTATGCAAACTCCACGCACTACACCAGCGACACTACTTATATCTCTGCTCTATGCAAACTCCACGTACTACACCAGCGACACTACTTATATCTCTGCTCTATGCAAACTCCACGCACTACACCAGCGACACTACTTATATCTCTGCTCTATGCAAACTCCACGTACTACACCAGCGACACTACTTATATCTCTGCTCTATGCAAACTCCACGCACTACACCAGCGACACTACTTATATCTCTGCTCTATGCAAACTCCACGCACTACACCAGCGACACTACTTATATCTCTGCTCTATGCAAACTCCACGCACTACACCAGCGACACTACTTATATCTCTGCTCTATGCAAACTCCACGCACTACACCAGCGACACTACTTATATCTCTGCTCTATGCAAACTCCACGCACTACACCAGCGACACTACTTATATCTCTGCTCTATGCAAACTCCACGTACTACACCAGCGACACTACTTATATCTCTGCTCTATGCAAACTCCACGCACTACACCAGCGACACTACTTATATCTCTGCTCTATGCAAACTCCACGCACTACACCAGCGACACTACTTATATCTCTGCTCTATGCAAACTCCACGTACTACACCAGCGACACTACTTATATCTCTGCTCTATGCAAACTCCACGCACTACACCAGCGACACTACTTATATCTCTGCTCTATGCAAACTCCACGCACTACACCAGCGACACTACTTATATATCTGCTCTATGCAAACTCCACGCACTACACCAGCGACACTACTTATATCTCTGCTCTATGCAAACTCCACGCACTACACCAGCGACACTACTTATATCTCTGCTCTATGCAAACTCCACGCACTACACCAGCGACACTACTTATATCTCTGCTCTATGCAAACTCCACGCACTACACCAGCGACACTACTTATATCTCTGCTCTATGCAAACTCCACGTACTACACCAGCGACACTACTTATATCTCTGCTCTATGCAAACTCCACGTACTACACCAGCGACACTACTTATATCTCTGCTCTATGCAAACTCCACGCACTACACCAGCGACACTACTTATATCTCTGCTCTATGCAAACTCCACGTACTACACCAGCGACACTGCTTATATCTCTGCTCTATGCAAATTCCACGCACTACACCAGCGACACTACTTATATCTCTGCTCTATGCAAACTCCACGCACTACACCAGCGAGACTGCTTATATCTCTGCTCTATGCAAACTCCACGCACTACACCAGCGACACTACTTATATCTCTGCTCTAAGCAAACTCCACGTACTACACCAGCGACACTACTTATATCTCTGCTCTATGCAAACTCCACGTACTACACCAGCGACACTACTTATATCTCTGCTCTATGCAAACTCCACGTACTACACCAGCGAGACCAATTATATCTCTGCTCTATGCAAACTCCACGCACTACACCAGCGACACTACTTATATCTCTGCTCTATGCAAACTCCACGTACTACACCAGCGACACTACTTATATCTCTGCTCTATGCAAACTCCACGCACTACACCAGCGAGACTACTTATATCTCTGCTCTATGCAAACTCCACGCACTACACCAGCGAGACTGCTTATATCTCTGCTCTATGCAAACTCCACGCACTACACCAGCGACACTACTTATATCTCTGCTCTAAGCAAACTCCACGTACTACACCAGCGACACTACTTATATCTCTGCTCTATGCAAACTCCACGCACTACACCAGCGACACTACTTATATCTCTGCTCTAAGCAAACTCCACGTACTACACCAGCGACACTACTTATATCTCTGCTCTATGCAAACTCCACGCACTACACCAGCGACACTACTTATATCTCTGCTCTATGCAAAATCCACGTACTACACCAGCGACACTACTTATATCTCTGCTCTATGCAAACTCCACGTACTACACCAGCGACACTACTTATATCTCTGCTCTATGCAAACTCCACGTACTACACCAGCGACACTACTTATATCTCTGCTCTATGCAAACTCCACGCACTACACCAGCGACACTACTTATATCTCTGCTCTATGCAAACTCCACGCACTACACCAGCGACACTACTTATATCTCTGCTCTATGCAAACTCCACGTACTACACCAGCGACACTACTTATATCTCTGCTCTATGCAAACTCCACGTACTACACCAGCGACACTACTTATATCTCTGCTCTATGCAAACTCCACGTACTACACCAGCGACACTACTTATATCTCTGCTCTATGCAATCTCCACGCACTATACCAGCGACACTACTTATATCTCTGCTCTATGCAAACTCCACGTACTACACCAGCGAGACTGCTTATATCTCTGCTCTATGATATCAAGTTTCCTACATGTACTAATATATATATATATATATATATATATATACACATACACACATAGTATATATGTTACATAGATGTTCGTATATGGAAAGAGACAGATGGGTGCATTTACTAAAGATCTATGCAATCGATTTTAAATCCATCTAAGTCGATGTTGTGGTGAAGGGCTAAAATGCACATTTACTAACAGATAATATTTTACATTGATTTTTCAATGTTAATAAATGTGCAATTTAGCCCTTGAAACACAAATTTAGATAGATTTAATATAGAGTAAATTCGACATTTAGTAAATGTACCCGAGAGAGAGAGGACAGAGTATATGGCACCTCCTCAGGCAGCTGGTGAGCACCTACCGAGGTGCTGAAGTCTATGGCACATATAGGGAATGTATACCGAGGTGCTGAAGCTTATGGCACATATAGGGAATGTATACTGAGGTGCTGAAGCTTATGGCACATATAGGGAATGCGTACCGTGGTGCTGAAGCTTATGGCACATATAGGGAATGCGTACTGAGGTGCTGAAGTCTATGGCACATATAGGGAATGCATGCCGAGGTGCTGAAGTCTATGGCACATATAGGGAATGCATACCGAGGTGCTGAAGTCTATGGCACATATAGGGAATGCATACCGAGGTGCTGAAGTCTATGGCACATATAGGGAATGCATACCGAGGTGCTGAAGTCTATGGCACATATAGGGAATGCATACCGAGGTGCTGAAGTCTATGGCACATAGAGGGAATGCATACCGAGGTGCTGAAGCTTATGGCACATATAGGGAATGCGTACCGAGGTGCTGAAGTCCATGGCACATATAGGGAATGCATACCGAGGTGCTGAAGTCTATGGCACATATAGGGAATGCATACAGAGGTGTTGAAGCTTATGGCACATATAGGGAATGCGTACCGAGGTGCTGAAGTCTATGGCACATATAGGGAATGCATACCGAGGTGCTGAAGCTTATGGCACATATAGGGAATGCGTACTGAGGTGCTGAAGCTTATGGCACATATAGGGAATGCGTACTGAGGTGCTGAAGCTTATGGCACATATAGGGAATGCATACTGAGGTGCTGAAGCTTATGGCACATATAGGGAATGCGTACCGTGGTGCTGAAGCTTATGGCACATATAGGGAATGCGTACTGAGGTGCTGAAGTCTATGGCACATATAGGGAATACATACCGAGGTGCTGAAGTCTATGGCACATATAGGGAATGCATACCGAGGTGCTGAAGTCTATGGCACATATAGGGAATGCATACCGAGGTGCTGAAGTCTATGGCACATATAGGGAATGCATACCGAGGTGCTGAAGTCTATGGCACATATAGGGAATGCATACCGAGGTGCTGAAGCTTATGGCACATATAGGGAATGCGTACCGAGGTGCTGAAGTCTATGGCACATATAGGGAATGCATACCGAGGTGCTGAAGCTTATGGCACATATAGGGAATGCGTACTGAGGTGCTGAAGCTTATGGCACATATAGGGAATGCGTACTGAGGTGCTGAAGCTTATGGCACATATAGGGAATGCATACTGAGGTGCTGAAGCTTATGGCACATATAGGGAATGCGTACCGTGGTGCTGAAGCTTATGGCACATATAGGGAATGCGTACTGAGGTGCTGAAGTCTATGGCACATATAGGGAATACATACCGAGGTGCTGAAGTCTATGGCACATATAGGGAATGCATACCGAGGTGCTGAAGTCTATGGCACATATAGGGAATGCATACCGAGGTGCAGAAGTCTATGGCACATATAGGGAATGCGTACTGAGGTGCTGAAGTCTATGGCACATATAGGGAATGCGTACTGAGGTGCTGAAGCTTATGGCACATATAGGGAATGCGTACCGTGGTGCTGAAATCTATGGCACATATAGGGAATACGTACTGAGGTGCTGAAGCTTATGGCACATATAGGGAATGCGTACCGTGGTGCTGAAGTCTATGGCACATATAGGGGATGCGTACTGAGGTGCTGAAGCTTATGGCACATATAGGGAATGCGTACCGTGGTGCTAACGCTTATGGCACATATAGGGAATGCGTACCGAGGTGCTGAAGTCTATGGCACATATAGGGAATGCATACCGAGGTGCTGAAGCTTATGGCACATATAGGGAATGCGTACTGAGGTGCTGAAGCTTATGGCACATATAGGGAATGCGTACTGAGGTGCTGAAGCTTATGGCACATATAGGGAATGCGTACTGAGGTGCTGAAGCTTATGGCACATATAGGGAATGCGTACTGAGGTGCTGCAGCTTATGGCACATATAGGGAATGCGTACTGAGGTGCTGAAGCTTATGGCACATATAGGGAATGCATACTGAGGTGCTGAAGCTTATGGCACATATAGGGAATGCGTACCGTGGTGCTGAAGCTTATGGCACATATAGGGAATGCGTACTGAGGTGCTGAAGCTTATGGCACATATAGGGAATGCGTACCGAGGTGCTGAAGCTTATGGCACATATAGGGAATGCGTACTGAGGTGCTGAAGCTTATGGCACATATAGGGAATGCGTACTGAGGTGCTGAAGCTTATGGCACATATAGGGAATGCGTACTGAGGTGCTGAAGTCTATGGCACATATAGGGAATGCGTACTGAGGTGCTGAAGCTTATGGCACATATAGGGAATGCGTACCGTGGTGCTGAAGCTTATGGCACATATAGGGAATGCGTACTGAGGTGCTGAAGCTTATGGCACATATAGGGAATGCGTACCGAGGTGCTGAAGCTTATGGCACATATAGGGAATGCGTACCGAGGTGCTGAAGCTTATGGCACATATAGGGAATGCGTACTGAGGTGCTGAAGCTTATGGCACATATAGGGAATGTGTACTGAGGTGCTGAAGCTTATGGCACATATAGGGAATGCGTACCGTGGTGCTGAAGTCTATGGCACATATAGGGAATGCGTACCGTGGTGCTGACGCTTATGGCACATATAGGGAATGTATACTGAGGTGCTGAAGCTTATGGCACATATAGGGAATGTGTACTGAGGTGCTGAAGCTTATGGCACATATAGGGAATGCGTACTGAGGTGCTGAAGCTTATGGCACATATAGGGAATGCGTACCGAGGTGCTGAAGCTTATGGCACATATAGGGAATGCGTACTGAGGTGCTGAAGCTTATGGCACATATAGGGAATGTGTACTGAGGTGCTGAAGCTTATGGCACATATAGGGAATGCGTACCGTGGTGCTGACGCTTATGGCACATATAGGGAATGTATACTGAGGTGCTGAAGCTTATGGCACATATAGGGAATGCGTACTGAGGTGCTGAAGCTTATGGCACATATAGGGAATGCGTACTGAGGTGCTGAAGCTTATGGCACATATAGGGAATGTGTACTGAGGTGCTGAAGCTTATGGCACATATAGGGAATGTGTACCGAGGTGCTGAAGCTTATGGCACATATAGGGAATGCATACCGAGGTGCTGAAGTCTATGGCACATATAGGGAATGCATACAGAGGTGTTGAAGCTTATGGCACATATAGGGAATGCGTACCGAGGTGCTGAAGTCTATGGCACATATAGGGAATGCATACCGAGGTGCTGAAGCTTATGGCACATATAGGGAATGCGTACTGAGGTGCTGAAGCTTATGGCACATATAGGGAATGCGTACTGAGGTGCTGAAGCTTATGGCACATATAGGGAATGCATACTGAGGTGCTGAAGCTTATGGCACATATAGGGAATGCGTACCGTGGTGCTGAAGCTTATGGCACATATAGGGAATGCGTACTGAGGTGCTGAAGTCTATGGCACATATAGGGAATACATACCGAGGTGCTGAAGTCTATGGCACATATAGGGAATGCATACCGAGGTGCTGAAGTCTATGGCACATATAGGGAATGCATACCGAGGTGCTGAAGTCTATGGCACATATAGGGAATGCATACCGAGGTGCTGAAGTCTATGGCACATATAGGGAATGCATACCGAGGTGCTGAAGCTTATGGCACATATAGGGAATGCGTACCGAGGTGCTGAAGTCTATGGCACATATAGGGAATGCATACCGAGGTGCTGAAGCTTATGGCACATATAGGGAATGCGTACTGAGGTGCTGAAGCTTATGGCACATATAGGGAATGCGTACTGAGGTGCTGAAGCTTATGGCACATATAGGGAATGCATACTGAGGTGCTGAAGCTTATGGCACATATAGGGAATGCGTACCGTGGTGCTGAAGCTTATGGCACATATAGGGAATGCGTACTGAGGTGCTGAAGTCTATGGCACATATAGGGAATACATACCGAGGTGCTGAAGTCTATGGCACATATAGGGAATGCATACCGAGGTGCTGAAGTCTATGGCACATATAGGGAATGCATACCGAGGTGCAGAAGTCTATGGCACATATAGGGAATGCGTACTGAGGTGCTGAAGTCTATGGCACATATAGGGAATGCGTACTGAGGTGCTGAAGCTTATGGCACATATAGGGAATGCGTACCGTGGTGCTGAAATCTATGGCACATATAGGGAATACGTACTGAGGTGCTGAAGCTTATGGCACATATAGGGAATGCGTACCGTGGTGCTGAAGTCTATGGCACATATAGGGGATGCGTACTGAGGTGCTGAAGCTTATGGCACATATAGGGAATGCGTACCGTGGTGCTAACGCTTATGGCACATATAGGGAATGCGTACCGAGGTGCTGAAGTCTATGGCACATATAGGGAATGCATACCGAGGTGCTGAAGCTTATGGCACATATAGGGAATGCGTACTGAGGTGCTGAAGCTTATGGCACATATAGGGAATGCGTACTGAGGTGCTGAAGCTTATGGCACATATAGGGAATGCGTACTGAGGTGCTGAAGCTTATGGCACATATAGGGAATGCGTACTGAGGTGCTGCAGCTTATGGCACATATAGGGAATGCGTACTGAGGTGCTGAAGCTTATGGCACATATAGGGAATGCATACTGAGGTGCTGAAGCTTATGGCACATATAGGGAATGCGTACCGTGGTGCTGAAGCTTATGGCACATATAGGGAATGCGTACTGAGGTGCTGAAGCTTATGGCACATATAGGGAATGCGTACCGAGGTGCTGAAGCTTATGGCACATATAGGGAATGCGTACTGAGGTGCTGAAGCTTATGGCACATATAGGGAATGCGTACTGAGGTGCTGAAGCTTATGGCACATATAGGGAATGCGTACTGAGGTGCTGAAGTCTATGGCACATATAGGGAATGCGTACTGAGGTGCTGAAGCTTATGGCACATATAGGGAATGCGTACCGTGGTGCTGAAGCTTATGGCACATATAGGGAATGCGTACTGAGGTGCTGAAGCTTATGGCACATATAGGGAATGCGTACCGAGGTGCTGAAGCTTATGGCACATATAGGGAATGCGTACCGAGGTGCTGAAGCTTATGGCACATATAGGGAATGCGTACTGAGGTGCTGAAGCTTATGGCACATATAGGGAATGTGTACTGAGGTGCTGAAGCTTATGGCACATATAGGGAATGCGTACCGTGGTGCTGAAGTCTATGGCACATATAGGGAATGCGTACCGTGGTGCTGACGCTTATGGCACATATAGGGAATGTATACTGAGGTGCTGAAGCTTATGGCACATATAGGGAATGTGTACTGAGGTGCTGAAGCTTATGGCACATATAGGGAATGCGTACTGAGGTGCTGAAGCTTATGGCACATATAGGGAATGCGTACCGAGGTGCTGAAGCTTATGGCACATATAGGGAATGCGTACTGAGGTGCTGAAGCTTATGGCACATATAGGGAATGTGTACTGAGGTGCTGAAGCTTATGGCACATATAGGGAATGCGTACCGTGGTGCTGACGCTTATGGCACATATAGGGAATGTATACTGAGGTGCTGAAGCTTATGGCACATATAGGGAATGCGTACTGAGGTGCTGAAGCTTATGGCACATATAGGGAATGCGTACTGAGGTGCTGAAGCTTATGGCACATATAGGGAATGTGTACTGAGGTGCTGAAGCTTATGGCACATATAGGGAATGTGTACCGAGGTGCTGAAGCTTATGGCACATATAGGGAATGCGTACCGAGGTGCTGAAGCTTATGGCACATATAGGGAATGCGTACTGAGGTGCTGAAGCTTATGGCACATATAGGGAATGTGTACTGAGGTGCTGAAGCTTATGGCACATATAGGGAATGCGTACCGTGGTGCTGAAGTCTATGGCACATATAGGGAATGCGTACCGTGGTGCTGACGCTTATGGCACATATAGGGAATGTATACTGAGGTGCTGAAGCTTATGGCACATATAGGGAATGTGTACTGAGGTGCTGAAGCTTATGGCACATATAGGGAATGCGTACTGAGGTGCTGAAGCTTATGGCACATATAGGGAATGCGTACCGAGGTGCTGAAGCTTATGGCACATATAGGGAATGCGTACTGAGGTGCTGAAGCTTATGGCACATATAGGGAATGCGTACTGAGGTGCTGAAGCTTATGGCACATATAGGGAATGCGTACTGAGGTGCTGAAGCTTATGGCACATATAGGGAATGCGTACTGGGGTGCTGAAGCTTATGGCACATATAGGGAATGCGTACTGGGGTGCTGAAGCTTATGGCACATATAGGGAATGTGTACTGAGGTGCTGAAGCTTATGGCACATATAGGGAATGTGTACTGAGGTGCTGAAGCTTATGGCAAGTCCCCCAACTTTCTGCTATTAACATTTCATTACTATAACTGACGGAGGAGGAAAAATATACGTTTCAGTAGAGAGAGAAAAAGTGGCCAATTTATAAATAGAATCTCACACACACAACATGTAATGAATTGGAAATATACAGGAATCTGTCAGTAAAATACATTAGACAACATGTAGATGATGTAAGATAATTCCTTGCAAACACAACATTAGTCTTTTGTCATTTTCTGTAGTTGATATTCACAACCATCCAGGGGCCGATTGGGAACAAAAAGCGGCCCTGGAAAAATCTGTACTAGTGGCCCCACTTGGGCAGCACCAGAGGTGTAAGGTCTAGCCATGGGCCATGGCAGCAGCACCCTCCCCCCAAGACTTTCCAGATAGTGGGCACGTCCAGCATCAAGGGGGGAGTTAAAAGGAAATAAAATTAAATATTATGAGCACATTATATGATACACCTTCAGAATTTAGGAAACTATATAATTCTTTAGAAAGATATATTTTCTTGCTTATTACACCAACCAAATCCCAATCACTATTCACTCAATCTTATATGTCAGCCAAGCAGGAAGACAGAGCATACACTAGATCATCTGCAATCACAGGCTAAGTGGCAAAGTCGTTTTCATATACAGTGGGAATTGAAAGTTTGGGCACCCCAGGCAAAAATTCATTTTAATGTGCAAAAAGAAGCCAAGGAAAGATGGAAAAATCTCCAAAAGGCATCAAATTACAGATTAGACATTCTTATAACATGTCAAAAAAAGTTTGATTTTATTTCCATCATTTACACTTTCAAAAGGACAGAAAACTAAAAATGGCGTCTGCAAAAGTTTGGGCACCCTGCAGAATAAATACCTTGTACTGCCCCCTTTGGCAAGTATCACAGCTTGTAAACACTTTTTGTAGCCAGCCAAGAGTCTTTCAATTCTTGTTTGAGGTATCTTCGCCCATTCTTCCTTACAAAAGTCTTCCAATTCTTTGAGATTCTGATTTTTGTGGTGAGGACATAGAAGAGGTTTTCTTCTGATGACTCTTCCATGAAGACTATATTTGTACAAGTATCTCTTTATAGTGGAATAGTGTACCACAACTCCAGTGTCTGCCAGATCTTCCTGGAGGGATCGTGCAGTCAAACGTGGATTTTGACTTGCTTTTCTCATAATCCTGCGAGCTGTTCTGTCTGATATTTTTCTTGGTCTTCCAGATCTTGCTTTAACTTCCACTGTTCCTGATGACTGCCATTTCTTAATTACATTCCAAACAGAGGATATGGGCATCTGATAATGCTTTGCTATCTTCTTATAGCCTTCTCCTGCTTTGTGAACGTCAACTATTCTCAGTTTCAGTGTTCTACACAACTGCTTAGAGGAAGCCATGGTGGAGCAAGGTCAGATGAGTCTGGGCTTTTAAAACCTTTGATATTGACATCACCTGGTCTTTCCAGACGATGATTGAGAACAATCCATGACAATGCCAGGTCTCAGCTGTCCAAAGGGGGCAGTACAAGGTATTAACTCTGCAGGGTGCCCAAACTTTTGCAGATGCCATTTTGTGTTTTCTGTTCTTTTGAAAGTGTAAATGATGGAAATAAAATCAAACTTTTTTTGACATGTTATAAGAATGTCTAATCTGATGCCTGTTGGAGATTTTTCCATCTTTCCTTGGCTTCTTTTTGCACATTAAAATGATTTTTTGCCTGGGATGCCCAAACTTTCAATCCCCACTGTATGCTAATTATTTTGCATCTTATTCATTATGTCTATAAAAAGGACCACATGTCCTCAAACAAAACAGGCCCCACTGGGAATCTTCCCTGTAAACCCTATGGCCAATCCGCCTCTGCACCCATCATAGAGAAATGCAGTTGTGTTTTGGCTGTACGATTGTCTATGGTGAATTGCTGCCAAAGTCGGGTTTACTCCTGGAAAGACTCAATATTGCGACAGACTGAAATATTAGTTACAAACAAATGTGACTGAGCTGTTACCTTATCCTTTTTATAGGGTCATTCTTAATAACGTATTGTGAGGAAATGAGGTCTGTGACAATTAATATACAGTAGCTATGCCTCATTTCCCATGTCACATATGTACTTTTTATACCCATATCCATCCAATTCATCTGTTTGTTCATTCTCCATAACATGTCCATTGCTGCTCACCCAATACTGTTTAAATCAACCTAAAATAAGATTTTACTTACCGGTATATCTATTTCTCGTAGTCCGTAGTGGATGCTGGGGACTCCGTAAGGACCATGGGGAATAGCGGGCTCCGCAGGAGACTGGGCACTCTAAAAAAGATTTAGTACTATCTGGATTGCACTGGCTCCTCCCTCTAAGCCCCTCCTCCAGACCTCAGTTAAGGAAACTGTGCACGGAAGAGCTGACATTATAAGGAAAGGATTTTGGAATCCAGGGTAAGACTCATACCAGCCACACCAATCACACCGTATAACTTGTGATACACTTATCCAGTCAACAGTATGAACAACAACAGGGCATTAACAATGGATGCCAACATAACATAACCCATTTTGTAAGCAATAACTATATACATGTATTGCAGAGAGTCCGCACTAGGGACGGGCGCCCAGCATCCACTACGGACTACGAGAAATAGATTTACCGGTAAGTAAAATCTTATTTTCTCTGACGTCCTAGTGGATGCTGGGGACACCGTAAGGACCATGGGGATTATACCAAAGCTCCCAAACGGGCGGGAGAGTGCGGATGACTCTGCAGCACCGAATGGGCAAACTCAAGGTCCTCCTCAGCCAGGGTATAAAACTTGTAGAATTTTGCAAATGTGTTTGAACCCGACCAAGTAGCAGCTCGGCAAAGCTGTAATGCCGAGACCCCTCGGGCAGCCGCACAAGAAGAGCCCACCTTCCTTGTGGAATGGGCTTTCACTGATTTCGGATGCGGCAATCCAGCCGCAGAATGAGCCTGCTGAATCGTGTTACAGATCCAGCGGGCAACGGTTTGCTTTGAAGCAGGAGCACCCAACTTGTTGGGGGCATATAGGATAAACAGCGAGTCAGTCTTCCTGACTCCAGCCGTTCGGGCTACATAAATCTTCAAAGCCCTGACCACATCTAGTAACCTGGAATCCTCCAAGTCACGAGTAGCCGCAGGCACTACAATAGGTTGGTTCAAATGAAAAGATGACCCACCTTTGGCAGAAATTGGGGACGAGTCCGCAATTCTGCCCTGTCCATATGAAAAACCAGATAGGGGCTTTTACATGACAAAGCCGCCAATTCTGACACACGCCTAGCCGAAGCTAATGCCAATAGCATGACCACCTTCCACGTGAGATACTTTAGCTCCACGGTCT
This sequence comes from Pseudophryne corroboree, assembly GCF_028390025.1. Classification (NCBI taxonomy): domain Eukaryota; kingdom Metazoa; phylum Chordata; class Amphibia; order Anura; family Myobatrachidae; genus Pseudophryne; species Pseudophryne corroboree. Next base: position 18,373 of record NW_026967609.1, read on the forward strand.
TAAGTGGTTCAAACCAGTGGGATTTCAGGAAACCCAACACCACGTTGAGATCCCAAGGTGCCACTGGTTGCACAAAAGGGGGCTGAATATGCAGCACTCCCTTAACAAACGTCTGAACTTCAGGAAGAGACGCCAGTTCCTTTTGAAAGTAAATGGACAGGGCCGAAATCTGGACCTTTATGGATCATAACTTCAAGCCCAAAGTCACTCCAGACTGTAGAAAGTGCAGAAATCTGCCCAGTTGGAATTCCTCTGTAGGGGCCTTCCTGGCCTCACACCAAGCAACATATTTTCGCCATATGCGGTGATAATGCTTTGCTGTCACGTCCTTCCTAGCCTTTATCAGCGTAGGAATAACTTCCTCCGGAATGCCTTTTTCCGCTAGGATCCGGCGTTCAACCGCCATGCCGTCAAACGCAGCCGCGGTAAGTCTTGGAACAGGCAGGGCCCCTGTTGCAACAGGTCCTGTCTGAGAGGCAGAGGCCATGGGTCCTCTGTGATCATTTCTTGCAATTCCGGGTACCAAGGTCTTCTTGGCCAATCCGGAACAATGAGTATTGTCCTCACTCCTCTTCTTCTTACGATTCTCAGTACCTTGGGTATGAGAGGAAGAGGAGGAAACACATAGACCGACTGGAACACCCACGGTGTTACCAGGGCGTCCACAGCTATCGCCTGAGGGTCTCTTGACCTGGCGCAATACCTTTGCAGCTTTTTGTTGAGACGGGACGCCATCATGTCTACCTGTGGCAGTTCCCATCGGTTTGTAATCTGAATGAAGACTTCTTGATGAAGTCCCCACTCTCCCGGGTGGAGGTCGTGCCTGCTGAGGAAGTCTGCTTCCCAGTTGTCCACTCCCGGAATGAACACTTCTGACAGTGCTTGTACGTGATTCTCCGCCCACCGAAGAATCCTGGTGGCTTCCGCCATCGCGACTCTGCTTCTTGTGCCGCACTGGCGGTTTACATGAGCCACCACGGTGATGTTGTCTGACTGAATCAGCACCGGTTGGTTGCAAAGCAGGGGCTCCGCTTGACTCAGGGCGTTGAATATGGCCCTTAGTTCCAGGATATTTATGTGCAGACAAGTTTCCTGACTTGACCACAACCCCTGGAAGTTTCTTCCCTGGGTGACTGCCCCCCACCCTCGGAGGTTCGCATCCGTGGTCACCAGGACCCAGTCCTGTATGCCAAATCTGCGGCCCTCGAGAAGGTGAGCACTCTGTAGCCACCACAGAAGAGACACCCTGGCCCTGGGGGACAGGGTGATCAATCGATGCATCTGAAGATGCGATCCGGACCATTTGTCCTACAGATCCCATTGAAAGATCCTCGCATGGAACCTGCCGAAGGGAATGGCTTCGTACGATGCCACCATCTTTCCCAGGACTCACGTGCAGTGATGCACCGATACCTGTTTCAGCTTTAAGAGGTCTCTGACAAGAGTCACAAGCTCTTGAGCCTTCTCCGTCGGGAGAAACACCTTCTTCTGGTCTGTGTCCAGAATCATGCCCAGAAAGGGCAGACACGTCGTAGGGATCAGCTGCGACTTTGGGATATTCAGAATCCAGCCATGCTGTTGCAACACTTCCTGTGAGTGCGCTACGCTGATTTGCAACTGCTCCCTCGACCTCGCCTTTATGAGGAGATCGTCCAAGTATGGGATAATTGTGACTCCTTGCTTTCTCAGGATCACCATCATTTCTGCCATTACCTTGGTAAATATTCTCGGTGCCGTGGACAGACCAAACGGCAACGTCTGGAATTGGTAATGACAGTCCTGTACCACAAATCTGAGGTACTCCTGATGAGGCGGATAAATGGGGACATGCAAGTAAGCATCCTTGATGTCCAGAGACACCATAAAATCCCCCTCTTCCAGGCTTGCAATGACCGCTCTAAGCGATTCCATTTTGAACTTGAATCTTTTCAGATAAATGTTCAGGGACTTTAAATTCAATATAAGTCTGACCGAACCGTCCGGTTTCGGTACCACAAACATTGTGGAATAATATCCCTTTCCCTGTTGAGGAAGGGGAACCTTTACCACCACCTGCTGGAGAAATAGCTTGTGAATTGCCGCTACCACTACTTCCCTTTCTATGGGGGAAGCTGGCAGGGACGATTTTAGGTAACGTCGAGGGGGCATCACCTCGAATTCCAGCTTGTATTCCTGAGACACAATCTGTATAGCCCAGGGATCCACCTGTGAGTGAACCCACTTGGTGGCTGAAATGTCGGAGACGCGCCCCCACCGCTCCTGGCTCCACCCGTGGAGCCCCAGCGTCATGCGGTGGATTTAGTGGAAGCCGGGGAGGACTTCTGTTCCTGGGAACTAGCTGTAAGGTGCAGCTTTTTTCCTCTACCCCTGCCTCTAGCAAGAAAGGAAGCACCTCTGACCTTCTTGCTTCTTTGTGCGCGAAAGGACTGCATTTGGTAATACGGTGCTTACTTCGGTTGTGAGGGAATATATGGCAAAAAGTTTGACTTCCCAGCAGTAGCTGTGGAAACCAGGTCCGAGAGACCGTCCCCAAACAATTCCACACCCTTGTAAGGTAACACCTCCATGTGCTTTTTGGAGTCGGCATCACCTGTCCACTGCCGAGTCCACAGGACCCTCCTGGCAGAAATTGACATTGCATTAATTCTAGAGCCCAGTAGGCAAATGTCCCTCTGGGCATCCCTCATATATAGGACAGTGTCTTTTATATGCCCCAGGGTCAGCATAATGGTATCCCTGTCTAAGGTATCCATTTCCTCAGACAGATTATCTGTCCACGCTGCTACAGCACTACACACATCCACGCCGACGCAATTGCCGGCCTCAGTAGAGTCCCGGAATGTGTATAAACAGATTTCAGGATACTTTCCTGCTTTCTATCTGCAGGATCCTTTAGGGTGTCCGTATCCTGCGACGGCAGTGCCACCTTCTTAGATAAGCGTGTCAAAGCTTTATCTACCCTAGGGGATGATTCCCAGCGCACCCTGTCCTCTGGCGGGAAAGGGTACGCCATAAGTAACCTTTTGGAAATCAGAACTTTCTTATCTGGGGAATCCCACGCTTTTTCACATAACTCATGTGAAGGGGGAAAAGTCACCTCTTGCTTTTTCTCCCCATACATATAAACCCTCTTGTCAGGGACAGGGTTTACCTCTATGTGTAAAATATCCTTCATCGCTATAATCATGTAACGTATAGCTTTTGCCATTTTTGGTTGCAATTTTGCATCATCGTCGTCGACACTGGAGTCAGAATCCGTGTCGACATCTGTGTCAACCATTTTGGATAGTGGGCGCTTTTGAGACCCTGTGGGCCTCTGCGCTGTAGGATCAGGCATGGGTTGAGACCCTGACTGGCCCGAGGCATCAGCTTTATCCAACCTTTTATGTAAGGAGTTTACATTATCATTTAACACCTTCTACATATCCATCCAATCAGGTGTCGGCACCGTCGGCGGCGACACGTCAGTCAACTGCACTTGCTCCGCCTCCACATAGCCCTCCTCGTCAAACATGTCAACACACGCGTACCGACACACCACACACACAGGGGAAGCTCTAAATGAGGAGAGGACCCCCACAAGGCCTTTTGGAGAGACAGAGAGAGTATGCCAGCACACACCCCAGCGCTATATGACCCAGGAATCACACAGTAACTTAGTGTTTACCCAGTAGCTGCTGTATTATGATCAATGCGCCAAAATTTATGTGCCCCCCCTCTTTTTTACCCATCTACCGTGATTCTGCAGGGGAGAGCCTGGGGAGCTTCCTCTCAGCGGAGCTGTGTAAGGAAAATGGCGCCGGTTAGTGCTGAGGAAGAAGGCCCCGCCCCCTCAGCGACAGGCTTCTGTCCCGCGATTTCTTGTAAAATAAATGGCGGGGGAACATACATATAACAGTGTGCCACTGTTTATATGCAGCATTCGCCAGGAGGTAACAATTGCTGCCCAGGGCGCCCCCCCCTGCACCCTACAGTGACCGGAGTGTGTGGGTTAGTGTGGGCGCAATGGCGCACAGCTGCAGTGCTGTGCGCTACCTCATGTGAAGACAGGAGTCTTCTGCCGCCGATTTCGATGTCTTCTCCGCTTCTGCCGGCTTCTGTGTTCTGGCTCTGCGAGGGGGACGGCGGCGCGGCTCCGGGAACGGACAACAAGGTCAGGTCCTGTGTTCGATCCCTCTGGAGCTAATGGTGTCCAGTAGCCTAAGAATCGCAACCTAGCCGCAGTTAGTAGGTTTGCTTCTCTCCCCTCAGTCCCTCGTAGCAGTGAGTCTGTTGCCAGCAGAAGCTCCCTGAAAATAAAAAACCCGACAAAATACTTTCTTATTAGCAAGCTCAGGAGAGCCCACTAGGAGCACCCAGCTCTGGCCGGGCACAGATTCTAACTGAGGTCTGGAGGAGGGGCATAGAGGGAGGAGCCAGTGCACACCAGATAGTACTAAATCTTTCTTTAGAGTGCCCAGTCTCCTGCGGAGCCCGCTATTCCCCATGGTCCTTACGGAGTCCCCAGCATCAACTAGGACGTCAGAGAAAATAAGAATTTACTTACCGATAATTCTATTTCTCATAGTCCGTAGTGGATGCTGGGGACTCCGAAAGGACCATGGGGAATAGCGGCTCCGCAGGAGACTGGGCACAAAGTAAAAGCTTTAGGACTAGCTGGTGTGCACTGGCTCCTCCCCCCATGACCCTCCTCCAAGCCTCAGTTAGGATACTGTGCCCGGACGAGCGTACACAATAAGGAAGGATTTTGAATCCCGGGTAAGACTCATTACCAGCCACACCAATCACACCGTACAACTTGTGATCTGAACCCAGTTAACAGCATGATAACAGAGGAGCCTCTGAAAAGATGGCTCACAACAACAATAACCCGATTTTTGTAACAATAACTATGTACAAGTAATGCAGACAATCCGCACTTGGGATGGGCGCCCAGCATCCACTACGGACTATGAGAAATAGAATTATCGGTAAGTAAATTCTTATTTTCTCTAACGTCCTAGTGGATGCTGGGGACTCCGAAAGGACAATGGGGATTATACCAAAGCTCCCAAACGGGCGGGAGAGTGCGGATGACTCTGCAGCACCGAATGAGAGAACTCCAGGTCCTCCTCAGCCAGGGTATCAAATTTGTAGAATTTAGCAAACGTGTTTGCCCCTGACCAAGTAGCTGCTCGGCAAAGTTGTAAAGCCGAGACCCCTCGGGCAGCCGCCCAAGATGAGCCCACTTTCCGTGTGCAATGGGCTTTTACAGATTTTGGCTGTGGCAGGCCTGCCACAGAATGTGCAAGCTGAATTGTACTGCAAATCCAACGAGCAATCGTCTGCTTAGAAGCAGGAGCACCCAGCTTGTTGGGTGCATACAGGATAAACAGCGAGTCAGATTTTCTGACTCCAGCCGTCCTGGAAACATATATTTTCAGGGCCCTGACTACGTCCAGCAACTTGGAATCCTCCAAGTCCCTAGTAGCCGCAGGCACCACAATAGGTTGGTTTAAGTGAAATGCTGAAAACACCTTAGGGAGAAATTGAGGACGAGTCCTCAATTCCGCCCTGTCCGAATGGAAAATCAGATAAGGGCTTTTACAGGATAAAGCCGCCAATTCTGACACGCGCCTGGCCCCGGCCAGGGCCAACAGCATGACCACTTTCCATGTGAGATATTTTAACTCCACAGATTTAAGTGGTTCAAATCAATGTGACTTTTGGAATCCAAAAAAAAAACTACATTGAGATCCCAAGTGCCACTGGAGGCACAAAAGGAGGCTGTATATGCAGTACCCCTTTTACAAACATCTGAACTTCAGGGACTGAAGCTAGTTCTTTTTGGAAGAAAATTGACAGGGCCGAAATTTGAACCTTAATGGACCCCAATTTCAGGCCCATAGACACTCCTGTTTGCAGGAAATGTAGGAATCGACCCAGTCGAATTTCCACCGTCGGGCCTTACTGGCCTCGCACCACGCAACATATTTTCGCCAATTGCGGTGATAATGTTTTTGCGGTTACATCCTTCCTGGCTTTGATCAGGATAGGGATGACTTCATCCGGAATGCCCTTTTTCCTTCAGGATCCGGCGTTCAACCGCCATGCCGTCAAACGCAGCCGCGGTAAGTCTTGGAACAGACAGGGTCCTTGCTGGAGCAGGTCCCTTCTTAGAGGTAGAGGCCACGGATCCTCCGTGAGCATCTCTTGAAGTTCCGGTTACCAAGTCCTTCTTGGCCAATCCGGAGCCACGAATATAGTGCTTACTCCTCACCATCTTATCAATCTCAGTACCTTGGGTATGAGAGGCAGAGGAGGAAACACATACCCTGACTGGTACACCCACGGTGTTACCAGAGCGTCTACAGCTATTGCCTGAGGGTCCCTGGACCTGGCGCAATACCTGTCGAGTTTTTCCCAACGGTTTATAATCCTGTGGAAGACTTCTGGGTGAAGTCCCCACTCTCCCCGGGTGGAGGTCGTGCTGAGGAAGTCTGCTTCCCAGTTGTCCACTCCCGGAATGAATACTGCTGACAGTGCTATCCCATGATTTTCCGCCCAGCGAAGAATCCCTGCAGCTTCTGTCATTGCCCTTCTGCTTCTTGTGCCACCCTGTCTGTTTACGTGGGTGACTGCCGTGATGTTGTCCGACTGGATCAACACCGGCTGTCCTTGAAGCAAAGGTCTTGCTAAGCTTAGAGCATTGTAAATGTCCCTTAGCTTCAGGATATTTATGTGAAGTGATGTCTCCAGGCTTGACCATAAGTCCTGGATATTCCTTCCCTGTGTGACTGCTCCCCAGCCTCGCAGGCTGGCATCCGTGGTTACCAGGACCCAGTCCTGAATGCCGAATCTGCGGCCCTCTAGAAGATGAGCACTCTGCAACCACCACAGGAGGGACACCCTTGTCCTTGGTGACAGGGTTATCCGCTGATGCATCTGAAGATGCGACCCGGACCATTTGTCCAGCAGGTCCCACTGGAAAGTTCTTGCGTGGAATCTGCCGAATGGGATTGCTTCGTAGGAAGCCCCCATTTTACCCAGAACCCTTGTGCATTGATGCACTGAGACTTGGCTCGGTTTGAGGAGGTTCCTGACTAGCTCGGATAACTCCCTGGCTTTCTCCTCCGGGAGAAACACCTTTTTCTGGACTGTGTCCAGGATCATCCCTAGGAACAGAAGACACGTCGACGGAACCAGCTGCGATTTTGGAATATTGAGAATCCAATCGTGCTGCCGCAACACTATCTGAGATAGTGCTACACCGACCTCCAACTGTTCCCTGGATCTTACCCTTATCAGGGAATCGTCCAAGTAAGGGATAACTAAAATTCCCTTCCTTCGAAGGAACATCATCATTTCGGCCATTACCTTGGTAAAGACCCGGGGTGCCGTGGACCATCCCTACGGCAGCGTCTGAACTGATAGTGACAGTTCTGTACCATAAACCTGAGGTACCCTTGGTGAGAAGGGTAATTTTTGACATGAAGGTAAGCATCCTTGATGTCCCGAGACATCATGTAGTCCCCTTCTTCCAGGTTCGCAATCACTGCTCTGAGTGACTCAATCTTGAATTTGAACCTCTGTATGTAAGTGTTCAAAGATTTTAGATTTTAGAATCGGTCTCACCGAGCCGTCTGGCTTCGGTACCACAATAGTGTGGAATAATACCCCGTTCCCTGTTGCAGGAGGGGTACCTTGATTATCACCTGCTGGGAATACAGCTTGTGAATGGCTTCCAAAACTGCCTCCCTGTCAGAGGGAGACGTCGGTAAAGTCGACTTTTGGAAACGGCGAGGGGGAGACGTCTCGAATTCCAATATGTACCCCTGAGATATTACCTGAAGGATCCAGGGGTCTACTTGCGAGTGAGCCCACTGCGCACTGAAATTCATTGAGAACGGGCCCCCACCGTGCCTGAGCTTGTAAAGCCCTAGCGTCATACTGAGGGCTTGGCAGAGGCTGGAAAGGGTTTCTGTTCCTGGGAACTGGCTGATCTCTGCAGCCTTTTTCCTCTCCCTCTGTCACGAGCAGAAAAGAGGAACCTTTTGTCCGCTTGCCAACAAAGGACTGCGCCTGATAATACGGCGTCTTATTTTGAGAGGCGACCTGGGGTACAAACGTGGATTTCCCAGCTGTTGCCGTGGCCACCAGGTCTAAAAGACCGACCCCAAATGTCCCCTTTCAAAGGCAATACTTCCAAATGACGTTTGGAATCCGCATCACCTGACCATTTTACTGGTAGAATTGGACAACGCACTTATACTTGATGCCAGTCGGCAATTATTCCGCTGTGCATCATGCATATATAGAAATGCATCTTTTAAATGCTCTATAGGCAATAATATACTATCCTTATCTAGGATATCAATATTTCCAGTCAGGGAATCCGACCATGCCAACCCAGCACTGCACATCCAGGCTGAGGCGATTGCTGGTCGCAGTATAACACCAGTATGTGTGTGAATACATTTTTGGATACCCTCCTGCTTTCTATCAGCAGGATCCTTAAGGGCGGCCATCTCATGAGAGGGTAGAGCCCTTGTTCTTACAAGCGTGTGAGCGCCTTATCCCCCCTAGGGGGTGTTTCCCAATGCATCCTAACCTCTGGCGGGAAAGGGTATGCAGCCAATACTTTTTAAGAAATTATTACCGTATATACTCGAGTATAAGCCGACTTTTTCAGCACTTTTTTTTGTGCTGAAAAAGCCACCTCGGCTTATACTCGAGTCAGTGACAGGCAGAGGCAGAGCAGTGTGAAGGAGGGACACGGAGCGCACAGCGCGCGGCTCTCCTGTGTCCCTCCTGCATCTCCGGCGGCAGCAGCGGCGGTTCTATTACAGGAAGTACCCGTTCGTGACCTCTGATCACGAACCGGCACTTCCTTTAATAGACCCGCCGCGGCCGCCGAAGATGCAGGAGGGACACAGGAGAGGCGCATGCTGTGCGCTTCGTGTCCCTCCAGAAGACAGCGCGGGATCGACGGAGGGGTAAGTAACAACACTGTGGGGCATACCTGGCACTTGGGGAGGGAACGTATCTGGCATCATGAGGGGGCATATCTGGCAGCACTGTGGGGGCATATCTGGCAGCACTGTGGGGGCATATCTGGCAGCACTGTGGGGGCATATCTGGCAGCACTGTGGGGGCATAACTGGCAGCACTGTGGGGGCATATCTGGCAGCACTGTGGGGGCATATCTGGCAGCACTGTGGGGGCATAACTGGCAGCACTGTGGGGGCATATCTGGCAGCACTGTGGGGGCATATCTGGCAGCACTGTGGGGGCATATCTGGCAGCACTGTGGGGGCATATCTGGCAGCACTGTGGGGGCATATCTGGCAGCACTGTGGGGGCATATCTGGCAGCACTGTGGGGGCATATCTGGCACTGAGGGCTTTGTACGGCTAGAGCTGCATTTCCCACCCTAGGCTTATACTCGAGTCAATAAGTTTTCCCAGGTTTTTGTGGTAGAATTAGGTGCCTCGGCTTATATTCGGGTCGACTTATACTCGAGTATATACGGTAATTGTTATCGGGGGGAAACCCACGCATCATCACACACTTAGCCCTTTGGGGAGACAGAGGGAGAGTTTGCCAGCACACACCAGAGCGCTATATATGTATAGGGACAACCTTACAATAAGTGTCTATCCCTTATAGCTGCTTATATCTGTTATTTTGCCAAATAAGTGCCCCCCTCTCTTTTTTACCCTGTTTCTGTAGTTGCAGGATGCAGGGGAGATTCTGGGAGCCTTCCTACCAGCGGAGCTGTGTGGGAAAAATGGCGCTGTGTGCTGAGGAGATAGGCCCCGCCCCCTTCACGGCGGGCTCTTCTCCCGCTTTTTACTGGAAAACTGGCAGGGGTTAAATACATCCATATAGCCCAGGAGCTATATGTGATTATTTTTCGCCAACTAAGGTAAATTCATTGCTTCCCAGGACGCCCCCCCCCAGCGTCCTGCACCCTCAGTAACCGGAGTGTGAAGTGTGCTGAGAGCAATGGCGCACAGCTGCAGTGCTGTGCGCTACCTTATGAAGACAGGAAAGTCTTCTGCCGCCGATTTATGGACCTCTTCTTGCTTCAGCATCTGTAAGGGGGCCGGCGGCGCGGCTCCGGGACCCATCCATGGCTGGGCCTGTGATCGTCCCTCTGGAGCTAATGTCCAGTAGCCTAAGAAACCCAATCCACTCTGCACGCAGGTGAGTTCGTTTCTCTCCCCTAAGTCCCTCGATGCAGTGAGCCTGTTGCCAGCAGGTCTCACTGAAAATAAAAAACCTATTTAAACTTTTACTCTAAGAAGCTCAGGAGAGCCACCTAGATTGCACCCTTCTCGTTCGGGCACAAAATCTAACTGAGGCTTGGAGGAGAGTCATGGGGGGAGGAGCCAGTGCACACCAGCTAGTCCTAAAGCTTTTACTTTGTGCCCAGTCTCCTGCGGAGCCGCTATTCCCCATGGTCCTTTCGGAGTCCCCAGCATCCACTAGGACGTTAGAGAAATATTGTTAATATATGCAATTGTGTTATGTTATCTGTTACCCTTTAGATATTTATGTTAGACCTGGTTTCCTATTGTTTTCATACACCACAGTGGACACTCAGAGGGTGAGTCATATAAGGTATCATTGCCCATGTTTGTTTATTCCCTATTGTCCAGACATGGTGGCTCTCTGGCTGATGTAATCACCTTGATTAGAATATGTATTGTATTCCAACGCTGTAAGATCCTAAAGGCCAGCACACACGGGGAGATGTGTGCAGCGATCTATCAGTGACCACTCAGCACAGCGTGATGTGTGCTGAGTGAGGGGGGAAGCACAACTCATTTCACCCAACGGCGAGTGATGTGCTAGATTGTGCATGCAGGCCAATCTGGCACCGACGATAGCGGTGCGTGGGATCGCACATCACTATGGGGCATACACACGAGAGATCAATGCTTAAAATCTAAGCACTCTAGTCAGATTTCTCCATGTGTACCCACCTTCAGACAAATGTCACACACACCCCTGCAATATGACGCTTCTGGGGGTATACAGTAAGTAGAGCTACCCAGAGAGCTGAGGGAGATTCTCTGCTCCCAGACTAAAGGGCCCTACACACTGGCCGACATGACTGCACGATATGAACAATCTCGTTCATTAATGAACGAGATACCGTTTATATCGTGCAGTGTGGAGGCTCCAGCGATGAACGATACGCGGCCCCGCGCTCGTTCATCGCTGGTCCCCCGTTGGCTGTACATGCAGGCCAATATGGACGATCTCGTCCATATTTGCCTGCACTTCAATGCAGCCGGGTGACGGGGGGAGTGAAGAAACTTCACTCCCCGCCGTCGGGCAGCTCGGCGGCGGATCGGCCAGTGTGTAGGGCTTATCAGAAGTCATGTTCCGTCAGGAGTTTACGGTGTGGAATTGGATTACAGAAGTGTGCTGAGCTGTTTATAACCCCTTCTGTTTAATAAACCACTGCTGGTTTTTCATCTACCTCCTTTCAGGAGTGATTTGGAACCCGGTATCCTCACACGTATTACAAGCACTAATTATTGCTGTCAATGGAGAATTTTAAGACCCACAAATAAACAAAGGAAATGATGATATAAATGTATAATATATAGTAAGTGAAATGCTGGTAACGGGCTGTTGCAGGGAATGTTTTCTTGCTTGTACAGCAACAGATAGGTAGTTACAGGTCGGCTCTCCCATTCTTACCATCAGACCCTGTGGTGATCTTAAGGCAGCTTTCATATCCTTCAATGGCGGGACTACAAATTCCAGCATACCTTGCCAGTCCCTTATAGCCAACATTACAAGTGTGTACTTTATTTTGTTCACCAATTTGCAAAACTAAGTATTTTGTGAAATGTAATGTCACAATTGCCATATAACATGAGGACTGCAAATTCCAAATGGCTTATTATAATACTGCTTCCATAGGCAGCCGCCATATTATATTACAGCAGGTTCCTCTATGGATATCACACCTACAGTATATTAGAGATGAGCGGGTTCGGGTTTTATTCGGTTTAACTCGGATTTACTCTGTTCTTAAAACGGCTCACGGATGTCTCGTGTTTTGGATAGCCAATAAGATGCCGTTTTGAGAACAGAGTAAATTTGAGTAAAACCCGAACCCGCTCATCTCTAATATTATTTAATAATGAGAAAAAATAAGATTTTACTTACCGGTAAATCTATTTCTCGTAGTCCGTAGTGGATGCTGGGGACTCCGTAAGGACCATGGGGAATAGACGGGCTCCGCAGGAAACAGGGCACTTTAAGAAAGAATTAGGAATACTGGTGTGCACTGGCTCCTCCCTCTATGTCCCTCCTCCAGACCTCAGTTAAGGAAACTGTGCCCGGAAGAGCTGACATTACAAGGAAAGGATTTTGGAATCCAGGGTAAGACTCATACCAGCCACACCAATCACACCGTATAACTTGTGATAAACTTACCCAGTTAACATTATGAACAACAACAGAGCATCAGATAAACCTGATGCAACCATAACATAACCCTTATTTAAGCAATAACTATATACAAGTATTGCAGAAGAAGTCTGCACTTGGGACGGGCGCCGAGCATCCACTACGGACTACGAGAAATAGATTTACCGGTAAGTAAAATCTTATTTTCTCTAACGTCCTAGTGGATGCTGGGGACTCCGTAAGGACCATGGGGATTATATCAAAGCTCCCAAACGGGCGGGAGAGTGCGGATAACTCTGCAGCACCGAATGAGCAAACTCAAGGTCCTCCTCAGCCAGGGTATCAAACTTGTAGAACCTTGCAAAAGTGTTTGAACCCTGACCAAGTAGCTGCTCGGCAAAGCTGTAATGCCGAGACCCCTCGGGCAGCCGCCCAAGAAGAGCCCACCTTCCTTGTGGAATGGGCTTTCACTGATTTTGGATGCGGCAATCCAGCCGCAGAATGAGCCTGCTGAATCGTGTTACAGATCCAGCGAGCAATAGTTTGCTTTGAAGCAGGAGCACCCAGCTTGTTGGATGCATACAGGATAAACAGCGACTCAGTTTTCCTGACTCCAGCCATTCTGGCTACATAAACCTTCAAAACCCTGACTACATCTAGTAACTTGGCATCCTCCAAGTCACGAGTAGCCGCAGGCACCACAATAGGTTGGTTCAAATGAAAAGATGACACCACTTTTGGCAGAAATTGCAGACGAGTCCGTAATTCTGCCCTGTCCATATGGAAAACCAGATAGGGGCTTTTATGTGACAAAGCCGCCAATTCTGACACACGCCTAGCCGAAGCTAAGGCCAATAGCATGACCACCTTCCACGTGAGATATTTTAACTCCACGGTTTTAAGTGGGTCAAACCAGTGTGATTTCAGGAAACTCAACACCACATTAAGATCCCAAGGTGCCACCGGAGGCACAAAAGGGGGTTGAATATGCAGCACTCCCTTTACAAACGTCTGAACGTCAGGAAGAGAAGCCAGTTCCTTTTGAAAGAAAATGGATAGGGCTGAGATCTGGACCTTAATGGACCCCAATTTTAAGCCCATAGTCACTCCCGACTGTAGGAAGTGAAGGAAACGGCCCAGCTGGAATTTCTCTGTAGGGGCATTCCTGGCCTCACACCAAGCAACATATTTTCGCCATATACGGTGATAATGTTTTGCCGTCACGTCCTTCCTAGCCTTTATTAGCGTAGGAATAACCTCATCCGGAATGCCTTTTTCTGCTAGGATCCGGCGTTCAACCGCCATGCCGTCAAACGCAGCCACGGTAAGTCTTGGAACAGACAGGGCCCCTGTTGCAACAGATCCTGTCTGAGAGGCAGAGGCCAAGGGTCCTCTGTGAGCATTTCTTGCAGTTCCGGATACCAAGTCCTTCTTGGCCAATCCGGAACAATGAGTATTGGTCTCACTCCTCTTTTTCTTACGATTCTCAGCACCTTGGGTATGAGAGGAAGAGGAGGAAACACATAAACCGACTGGAACGCCCACGGTGTCACTAGTGCGTCCACAGCTATCGCCTGAGGGTCTCTTGACCTGGCGCAATACATTTGTAGCTTTTTGTTGAGGCGAAAAGCCATCATGTCCACCTGTGGCAGTTCCCAACGACTTGTAATCTGTGTGAAGACTTCTTGATGAAGTCCCCACTCTCCCGGGTGGAGGTCGTTCCTGCTGAGGAAGTCTGCTTCCCAGTTGTCCACTCCCGGAATGAACACTGCTGACAGTGCTTTTACGTGATTCTCCGCCCAGCGAAGAATTCTGGTGGCTTCCGCCATCGCCACCCTGCTCCTTGTGCCGCCTTGGCGGTTTACATGAGCCACTGCGGTGATGTTGTCTGACTGAATCAGCACCGGTTGGTTGCGAAGCAGAGGCTCCGCTTGACTTAGGGCGTTGTATATGGCCCTTAGTTCCAGGATATTGATGTGCAGACAAGTCTCCTGACTTGACCACAGACCCTGGAAATTTCTTCCCTGTGTGACTGCCCCCCACCCTCGGAGGCTTGCATCCGTGGTCACCAGGACCCAGTCCTGAATGCCGAACCTGCGACCCTCGAGAAGGTGAGCACTCTGCAGCCACCACAGAATAGACACCCTGGCCCTGGGGGATAGGGTGATCAGCCGCTGCATCTGAAGATGCGATCCGGACCACTTGTCCAACAGATCCCACTGAAAGGTCCTCGCATGGAACCTGCCGAAGGGAATGGCTTCGTATGACGCCACCATCTTTCCCAGGACTCGCGTGCATTGATGCACCGACACCTGTTTTGGTTTTAAGAGGTCTCTGACCAGAGTCACGAGCTCCTGAGCCTTCTCCGCCGGGAGAAAAACCTTCTTCTGGTCTGTGTCCAGAATCATGCCCAGGAAGGGCAGACGCGTCGTAGGAATCAGCTGCGACTTTGGAATATTCAGAATCCAGCCGTGCTGTTGCAACACTTCCCGAGAGTGTGCTACGCTGATCAGCAACTGCTCTCTGGACCTCGCCTTTATGAGATCGTCCAAGTATGGGATAATTGTGACTCCTTGCTTTCGCAGAAGCACCATCATTTCTGCCATTACCTTGGTAAATATTCTTGGTGCCGTGGACAGACCAAACGGCAATGTCTGGAATTGGTAATGACAGTCCTGTACCACAAATCTGAGGTACTCCTGATGAAGTGGATAAATGGGGACATGCAGGTAAGCATCCTTTATGTCCAGAGACACCATAAAATCTCCCTCTTCCAGGCTTGCAATGACCGCTCTGAGCGATTCCATCTTGAACTTGAACCTTTTCAGGTAAATGTTCAGGGATTTTAAATTCAATATGGGTCTGACCGAACCGTCCGGTTTCGGTACCACAAACATTGTGGAATAGTAACCCCTTCCCTGTTGAAGGAGGGGAACCTTTACCACCACCTGCTGGAGATATAATTTGTGAATTGCCGCTAACACTATTTCCCTCTCTATGGGGGAAGCTGGCAGGGCCGATTTGAGGTAACGGTGAGGGGGCATCACTTCGAATTCCAGCTCGTATCCCTGAGATACAATCTGTATAGCCCAGGGATCCACCCGTGAGCGAACCCACTGGTGGCTGAAATTTCGGAGACGTGCCCCCACCGATCCTGGCTCCACCTGTGGAGCCCCAGCGTCATGCGGTGGATTTAGTGGAAGCCAGGGAGGACTTCTGTTCCTGGGAACTAGCTGTATTGTGCAGCTTCTTTCCTCTACCCCTGCCTCTGGCAAGAAAGGACGCACCTCGGACTTTCTTGCCTCTTTGTGATCGAAAGGACTGCATTTGGTAATATGGTGCTTTCTT
Organism: Pseudophryne corroboree; assembly: GCF_028390025.1. Lineage (NCBI taxonomy): Eukaryota > Metazoa > Chordata > Amphibia > Anura > Myobatrachidae > Pseudophryne > Pseudophryne corroboree. The sequence goes on from NW_026967609.1 coordinate 34,135, forward strand.
AGGTTGTGAGGGAATATATGGCAAAAAATTTGACTTCCCAGCCGTAGCTGTGGAAACTAGGTCCGAGAGACCGTCCCCAAACAATTCCTCACCCTTATAAGGTAAAACCTCCATGTGCCTTTTGGAGTCGGCATCACCTGTCCATTGCCGAGTCCACAGGACCCTTCTGGCAGAAATCGACATTGCATTTATTCTAGAGCCCAGTAGGCTAATGTCTCTCTGGGCATCTCTCATATATAGGACAGCGTCTTTTATATGCCCCAGGGTCAGTAATATAGTATCCTTGTCCAAGGTATCAAGTTCCTCAGATAAAGTATCTGTCCATGCTGCTACAGCACTACACATCCAGGCCAACGCAATTGCCGGCCTTAGTATGGTACCTGAATGTGTATAAACGGACTTCAGGATACCTTCCTGCTTTTTATCCGCAGGATCTTTTAGGGTGGCCGTATCCTGTGACGGCAGGGATACCTTCTTAGATAAGCGTGTCAAAGCTTTGTCTACCCTAGGGGAGGATTCCCAGCGTAACCTGTCCGCTGGCGGGAAAGGATACGCCATAAGCAACCGCTTGGAAATCTGCATTTTTCTATCTGGAGATTCCCAAGCTTTTTCACATAACTCATTTAACTCATGTGAAGGGGGAAAGGTCACCTCATGCCTTTTTCTCCCCATACATATAAACCCTCTTGTCAGGGACAGGGTTTTCCTCTGAGATGTGCAATACATCCTTCATTGCTATAATCATATAGCGGATGGCTTTAGCCATTTTAGGCTGCAACTTTGCATCATCGCCATCGACACTGGAGTCAGATTCCGTGTCGATATCTGTGTCAACAATTTGGGATAGTGGGCGCTTCTGAGACCCTGACGGCCTCTGCGCTGTAGGATCAGGCATGGGCTGAGACCCTGACTGTCCTAAGGCTTCAGCTTTATCCAACCTTTTATGCAAGGAAGTAACATTATCATTTAAAACCTTCCACATATCCATCCAATCGGGCGTCGGCGCCGATCCCACATTCATTTGTACATGCTTTGCTTCCACAATGCCTTCCTCGTCAAACATGCCGACACAAGCGTACCGACACACCACACACACAGGGGATGCTCTATTTGAGGACAGAACCCCCACAAGGCCTTTTGGAGAGACAGAGAGAGTATGCCAGCACACACCCCAGCGCTATATGACCCAGGAATTACACAGTAACTTAGTGTTTACCCAGTAGCAGCTGTATATACTGATTTTGCGCTAAATTTTTGTGCCCCCCCCCCCCCCTCTCTTTTTACCCTCTTTCTACCGTGAATCTGCAGGGGAGAGCCTGGGGAGCTTCCTCTCAGCGAAGCTGTGGAGAAAATGGCACTGGTGAGTGCTGAGGAAGAAGCCCCGCCCCCTCAGCGGCGGGCTTCTGTCCCGCGATTGTGTGTAAAACAATGGCGGGGGCTCATGCACATATACAGTGCCCAACTGTATATATGCCACTTTACCAAGAGGTCTCTAATTGCTGCCCAGGGTGCCCCCCCCCCCTGCGCCCTACAGTGACCGGAGTGTGTGGGTTTAATGTGGGAGCAATGGCGCACAGCTGCAGTGCTGTGCGCTACCTCATATGAAGACTGGAGTCTTCTGCCGCCGCTTTTGAAGTCTTCTTGCTTCTCACGCCGGCTTCTGGCTCTGCGAGGGGGACGGCGGCGCGGCTCTGGGATCGGACGACCAAGGGTGCGTTCCTGTGTTCGATCCCTCTGGAGCTAATGGTGTCCAGTAGCCTAAGAAGCATGACCTATCTACAGTGAGTAGGTCTGCTTCTCTCCCCTCAGTCCCACGTAGCAGAGAGTCTGTTGCCAGCAGATCTCTCTGAAAATAAAAAAATCCTAACAAAATACTTTCTATTTAGCAAGCTCAGGAGAGCTCACTAAGGTGCACCCAGCTCGTCCGGGCACAGATTCAAACTGAGGTCTGGAGGAGGGACATAGAGGGAGGAGCCAGAGCACACCAGTATTCCTAATTCTTTCTTAAAGTGCCCTGTCTCCTGCGGAGCCTGTCTATTCCCCATGGTCCTTACGGAGTCCCCAGCATCCACTAGGACATTAGAGAAATAGGATTTTAATTACCTACCGGTAAATCCTTTTCTCGTAGTCCGTAGAGGATGCTGGGGTCCATTTTAGTACCATGGGGTATAGACGGTTCCGCAGGAGCCTTCGGCACTTTAAGACTTTTCAACAGTGTGAACTGGCTCCTCCCTCTATGCCCCTCCTCCAGAACTCAGTATAGGAACTGTGCCCGAGGAGACGGACAACTTCGAGAGAAGAATTTACATTAAACTAGTGGCGAGATTCACACCAGCTCACACCATACAAAACATGTCTGCTAACATGGCCTTTAATATAACCCATGCTAACGTGCATGCCTAACGCAACAGCAACAGCTGTGAACATCTTAACACATGAGAACCTGTGCAAAAAGACAAAACGTAATTCTGCAGGAAAAATGAGCACTGGGCGAGCGCCCAGCATCCTCTACAGACTACGAGAAAAGGATTTACTGGTAGGTAATTAAAATCCTATTTTCCCTTACGTCCTAGAGCAGTGGTTTCCAAACTTTTTTGAATCACGGCGCCCTAGAATATCAGATTTTTTTTCACCGCACCCCTAGGCCAAAAGTTTCTTATTGAGAAATTTAGAAATAAATATTACATTAAGTAGATCGCGTTATATGTCATCCTTAGGGTCAGTTGTGTGGACAAGATTTGCTTCTGTTTGGCCACATATTTTATGACTGGCAGCCACCAGCACTGGTTTTGCCTATTATATTGACCATGAATAATTTGAATTGGTCCTGGACCACCAACCAGGGCAGCCCTGCAAGTGTCCCGAGGCACCCCAGGGAGCAATGGCACACAGTTTGGGAACCTCTGTCCTAGAGGATGATGGGGTCCATTTTAGTACCATTGGGATGTACCAAAGCTCCCAGTACGGGCGGGAAAGTGCTAATGTTCCTGTAGAACTACTGACCAAATTGAAGGTCGTCAGCAGCCAAGGTGTCAAACCTGTAAAACTTAGCAAACGTGTTTGCTCCTGACCAAGTAGCTGCTCGGCAAATTTGCAACGCCGAGACACCCCCGGGCAGCCGCCCAGGAAGAACCCACTTTCCTTGTAGAGTGGGCCTTTACCGAACTCGGTAACGGCAATCCTGACGTAGAATAAGCGTGCTGAATGGTACCTCCGATCCAGCGCGCAATAGTCTGCCTAGAAGCAGGACCCTCAATCTTGTTGGGGTCAGAGGACAAACAAAGATTCTGTTTTCCTTATCCGAGCCTTTCTTGCAACATAAGTCCTCAACGCTCTGACGACATCCAAGGACTTTTGAAACGGCTGAGGTGTCAGAAGCCACTGGCACCACCACATGTTGGTTGATATGTAAATAAGACACAACCTTTGGAAGAAAATGCTGACACGTCCGCAGTTCAGCTATATCTTCATGAAAAATCAAATAAGGACTCTTGTGTGACAGAGCCCCTAATTCAGACACTCGTCTGCCTGAGGCCAAGGCCAACAGCATAACCATTTTCCAAGTGAGAAACTTCAACTCTACCTCTTGTAGAGGCTCAAACCAGTCCGATTTAAGGAACTGCAACACCACATTAAGATCCCATGGCGCCGCAGGAGGTACAAAGGGAGGTTGGATGCGCAGAACCCCCTCCACGAACGTCTGGACCTCAGGAAGGGAAGCCAACTGTTTCTGAAAGAAAATGGACAAGGCCGAAATTTGGACCTTGATAGACCCTAATTTAATCTCCACTGCAGGAGACTTCTTAGATTCACACCAAGATACATATTTTCTCCAAATACGATGGTAACGTTTGGACGTTACCCCTTTCCTGGCGAGAATAAGTGTGGGAATGACTTCATTGGGAATACCCTTACGGGCTAGGATCTGGCGCTCAACAGCGATGCCGTCAAACGCAGCCGCGGTAAGTCTTCATAAACAAATGGCCCCTGCTGAAGCAGGTCCTCGCGAAGAGGAAGAGGCTGAGGATCTTCCAGTAATAACTCCTGAAGATCTGGATACCAAGCCCTCCTTGGCCAGTCTGGAGCAATGAGAATTCTCAAACCCTTGTTCTTCTGATGATCTTGAGAACTTTTGGTATTAGTGGAAGTGGAGGGAATAGATACACCGACTGAAAACACCCACTGGGTCACCAGTGCATCCACTGCTATTGCTTGTGGGTCTCTTGACCTGGAACAATATTTCTGAAGCTTCTTGTTGAGACGTGATGCTATCATATCTACTTTAGGAACGCCCCAACGATCTGCTACCTCTGCAAAGACTTCTGGGTGGAGGCCCCATTCTCCTGGATGGAGATCGTGTCTGCTGAGGAAGTCTGCTTCCCAGTTGTCCACTCCCGGAATGAAAATTGCCGACAGAGCTTTTGCATGTCTTTCTGCCCAAAGGAGTATCTTTGTCACCTCTGCCATTGCCACTCTGCTTTTTGTTCCGCCCTGGCGGTTTATGTAAGCTACTGCCGTTACATTGTCTGACTGGATCTGTATGGGGCGACCTTGAAGCAGGTGTGCCGCTTGATGAAGGCTGTTGTACACAGCTCTCAATTCCAGAATGTTTATGTGAAGGAGTACTTCTTGACTTGACCATTGTCCTTGGAAGCTTTCCCCTTGCGTGACTGCTCCCCAAACTCGAAGGCTTGCATCTGTGGTCACCAGGATCCAAGTCTGAATCCCGAACCTGCATCCTTCCCGGAGGTGAGAACTTTGAAGCCACCATACTGGCTTTTGTTGACAGGATTATCCTCCGATACATGTGTAGGTGCGATCCGGACCACTTGTCCAGTAGGTCCCATTGGAACACCCTGGCGTGGAATCGGCCAAATTGTAGAACCTCGTAGGCCGCTACCATCTTCCACAGCAGGCGGATGCACTGATGAATCGATAAGCGTGCTGGTTTTAAAACTTGTTTGACCATCATCTGGATCTCCAGAGCCTTTTCCACCGGTAGGAATACTTTCTGTGCTTCCGTGTCCAATATCATTCCCAGAAATGATAACCTCATTGTGGGTTCCAATTGTGATTCTGGAAGGTTTATGATCCAACCGTGCTGTTGAAGCACCGTCAGGGAAAGTGCAATGTTCTGCACTAGTTTCTCCCTGGATCTCGCTTTTATGAGAAGATCGTCCAAGTATGGGATGACTGTCTCCTTTCTTGCGAAGAACCATCATCTCTGCCATCACCTTGGTGAATATTCTCGGAGTCGTGGAGAGCCCGAAGGGCAATGTTGGAACTGGTAGTGGCAGTCCTGCACCACAAACCTCAGGCATGCCTGATGCGGCGGGTAGATGGGAACATGTAAAAAAGCATTTTTGATGTCCATCGATACCAGAAATTCCTTTTCCTCCAAGCTGGAGTTCACCGCTCTCAGGGATTCCATCTTGAATTTGAACCTTTTCAAATAAAGGTTCAGAGTCTTTAGGTTTAAAATCGGTCTGACCGAGCCATCCGGTTTCGGCACTACAAACAGGCTTGAATAAAACCCTTTTTCCTGTTGTGACACAGGAACTAAGGAAATTACGTTGTCTTGACATAATTTCTGTATTGCATTCAGCACTTTTGCTCTAGCCTGAACAGAAGCTGGTAAGGCAGATTTGAAAAATCGGCATGGGGGAAGGTCCTGAAATTCCAATTTGTACCCTTGGGATACTATCTGCAATACTCAAGGATCCAGATTTGAGTGAACCCAACCCAGACCTGGCTGAAAGACAGTAGACGTGCCCCCACCCGTCATGCTGAGATATTAGCAGAAGTACTGTAGCTGTGGACTTCTGCTCCTGCGAGCCTGATGGTGTTGTAGATTTTTTACCTCTTCCTCGACCTCTTCCTGCGAAGAAGGGGGTACCCTTTGCCTTTTTGGACTTGTTGGGCCGAAAGGATTGCATCGTATGAGAATGAAATCCTTTCCTAGGTGGAGCAGCTGCGGAAGGCAGAAATGCTGACTTGCCTGATGTATTGGTTGAAATCATGGCATCCAGCTGGTCTCCAAAGAGGGCTTCTCCATTGTAAAGAAGCTCCTCAATATTCTTTTTTGATTCTGCATCAGCATTCCATTGGCGGATCCACAGCGCCCTGCGGGCTGAAATCCTCATAGCGGAGGATTTTGAACTCAGCAACCCAATATCCTTCATAGCTTCAACTAAGTAACCTGCAGCATCTTTGATATGGCCAAGAGTTAGGACTATTTCATCCCTGTCAACTGTGTCTATGTTAACAAGCAAGTTGTCAGACCATTTTTCCACAGCGTTACCTACCCACGCACAAGCAATGGTGGGCCTGAGCACCATTCCGTTAGCCGTATATATGGATTTTAGGGTTGTTTCTAATTACGGTCAGCTGGATCTTTTAGGGAGGCTGAACCAGGGGCAGGCAAAATAGCTGAGAAACTGAGGTGTCTATCATTGGGGTGTCTCCCATTTGTGCCTGTCTTCCTCAGGGAAAGGGTCCGCTACACGTATCCTTCTGGGAAGGGTAAATTTCTTCTCAGGGTTAGCCCAGGATTCTTCAAAGAATGCATTCACATCCTTTGAAGGAGGAAAAGTCACAATCTGCTTTTTATTTAATTTAAAATAATCCTTTTCCTCAGGGACCAGTGTTGTTTTAGGAAACTCCAACACTTCCTTTATAGCAACTATCATATATTGTATGCTTTTGGCTAATTTGGGGTCTACCCCTCTCAAATCCCCAGTGTCGACGTCAGAGTCGGAATCTGTGTCTGTGCCCTCTTGCATTATCTGGACCAGAGACCTTTTCTGGGAACTGGATGGGACCCGAGTGGATGATATGGAGGGGTCAGTAAACAGTGCATCCTCCACAGACTGCCTCCAATATTTAGTCTGTTGTTCAGACTCAGAGAATTTCTTTGCAAGCATTGACATATTCTTCTGCACATTCTCACCCACTCCTTCTGTGAGGGAAGGGCCACCAAATTACCCTCTTGTGCATCTAAAATGGGTTCTTCCTTGGAAGAACCCTCCCCAATGTCTGACATGTTACACACTTGTACACACACCCCTATCACACAGGGGAGCTATTGGGGGACAGACCCACACTATAGTCTGTCAGAGAGACACAGAGGGATCTGCCAGTCCACACACCGCACCTTATTGTGAATTGCGGAAATATTACCCACTTACAGCACATATACCAATAATAGGCACACAGACCTAATTATAATGAACACTCTCTGCCCCTTCTATAACACCCTGTACTTGTATCAGCGTTGTCATGAGGAAAAACAGCGTTCAGGAGCTTCACACTGGAGTTTCTGCAAGAGAAAATGGCGCCCAGTGAGTGTTCTGGCAAGTCTGAGGAGAAGCCCCGCCCTTCAGCCTCAGCAATGTAATATTTATACTGGCTGGGGATGGCACATCAGCGGCTGTACATGTATGTACCCTTTTTGCCAGTGAGAGTAAGGTTTTAAAACATGCCCCCAGAGCGCGCCCCCCCACGCTCTGCACCCTTGTGCTGAGAGACATGGCTTGCGCTGTGCGTGTACCTGTATGCCGGCAACGATGACCGGAGGATCCCCTCTCTGCAGGACTCCGGTAATATACTCACCAGCCTTCTGACTTCTGGCTCTGTTAGGGGGTGGCGGCAGTGCTGTGGGAGTGAACGCTGGCCAGGCTTGCGCTGTGTTCAGTACCCTACAGGAGCTAATGGTGTCCTGTCAGCAGAAACAGGACCATTAACTAATTGAGAGGTTGGTTCCTACTCCCCCCCCTAAGTCCCACGAAGCAGGGAGACTGTTGCCAGCAGCTTCCCTGTAAAATAAAAAACCTAAGAAAGTATTTTTCCAGCAAAGCTCTGTAGAGCTCCACTAGTGTGCATCCAGTCTCCTGGGCACATTTTCTAAACTGAGGTCTGGAGGCGGGGCATAGAGGGAGGAGCCAGTTCACACTGTTGAAGAGTCTTAAAGTGCCAAAGGCTCCTGCGGAACCGTCTATACCCCATGGTACTAAAATGGACCCCAGCATCCTCTAGGACGTAAGAGAAATATTTATTACTTTCCGTTTTTGTCCAGTGCTTAATATTAGGATCTGTAAGATCATTTAGCATCTCAGAGGGCTTCTTTTCATGCTCCCGGTCATGGGGCTTGTTTTCACGCTCATGGGGCTTCTTTTCATGCACCCTGTCATGGGGCTTCTTTTCACGCTCCCGGTCATAGGGCGTCTTTTCACGCTCCCGGTCATAGGGCGTCTTTTTACGCTCCCGGTCATAGGGCGTCTTTTCACGCTCCCGGTCATGGGGCTTCTTGTCACGCTCCCGGTCATGGGGCTTCTTGTCACGCTCCCGGTCATGGGGCTTCTTGTCACGCTCCCGGTCATGGGGCTTCTTTTCGTGCTCATGGGGCTTCATTTCATGCTCATGGGGCTTCTTTTCACACTTCCGGTCATGGGGCTTTTTTCACGCTCCCAGTCATGGGGCTTCTTTCACGCTCCCAGTCATGGGGCTTCTTTTCACGGTCATGGGGCTTCTTTTCACGCTCCCGGTCATGGGGCTTCTTTTCACGCTCCCGGTCACGGGGCTTCTTTTCACGCTCCCAGTCATGGGGCTTCTTTTCACGCTCCCAGTCATGGGGCTTCTTTTCACGCTCCCAGTCATGGGGCTTCTTTTCACGCTCATGGGGCTTCTTTTCATGCTCCTGGTCATGGGGCTTCTTTTCACGCTCCCGGTCATGGGGCTTCTTTTCACGCTCCCGGTCATGGGGCTTCTTTTCGTGCTCATGGGGCTTCATTTCATGCTCATGGGGCTTCTTTTCACGCTTCCGGTCATGGGGCTTCTTTTCACGCTTCCGGTCATGGGGCTTCTTTTCACGCTCCCAGTCATGGGGCTTCTTTTCACGCTCCCAGTCATGGGGCTTCTTTTCACGCTCCCAGTCATGGGGCTTCTTTTCACGCTCCCAGTCATGGGGCTTCTTTTCACGCTCATGGGGCTTCTTTTCATGCTCCTGGTCATGGGGCTTCTTTTCACGCTCCCGGTCATGGGATGGGGCGTCTTTTCACGCTCCCGGTCATGGGGCTTCTTTTCATGCTCATGGGGCTTCATTTCATGCTCCCGCTCATGGGGCTTCTTTTCGTGCTCATGGGGCTTCATTTCATGCTCATGGGGCTTCTTTTCACACTTCCGGTCATGGGGCTTTTTTCACGCTCCCAGTCATGGGGCTTCTTTCACGCTCCCAGTCATGGGGCTTCTTTTCACGGTCATGGGGCTTCTTTTCACGCTCCCGGTCATGGGGCTTCTTTTCACGCTCCCGGTCACGGGGCTTCTTTTCACGCTCCCAGTCATGGGGCGTCTTTTCACGCTCCCAGTCATGGGGCTTCTTTTCACGCTCCCAGTCATGGGGCTTCTTTTCACGCTCATGGGGCTTCTTTTCATGCTCCTGGTCATGGGGCTTCTTTTCACGCTCCCGGTCATGGGGCTTCTTTTCACGCTCCCGGTCATGGGGCTTCTTTTCGTGCTCATGGGGCTTCATTTCATGCTCATGGGGCTTCTTTTCACGCTTCCGGTCATGGGGCTTCTTTTCACGCTTCCGGTCATGGGGCTTCTTTTCACGCTCCCAGTCATGGGGCTTCTTTTCACGCTCCCAGTCATGGGGCTTCTTTTCACGCTCCCAGTCATGGGGCTTCTTTTCACGCTCCCAGTCATGGGGCTTCTTTTCACGCTCATGGGGCTTCTTTTCATGCTCCTGGTCATGGGGCTTCTTTTCACGCTCCCGGTCATGGGATGGGGCGTCTTTTCACGCTCCCGGTCATGGGGCTTCTTTTCATGCTCATGGGGCTTCATTTCATGCTCCCGCTCATGGGGCTTCATTTCACGCTCCCGGTCATGGGGCTTCTTTTCACGCTCCCGGTCATGGGGCTTTTTTTCACGCTCCCGGTCATGGGGCTTTTTTTCACGCTCCCGGTCATGGGATGGGGCGTCTTTTCATGCTCCCGGTCATGGGGCTTCTTTTCGTGCTCATGGGGCTTCATTTCATGCTCCCGCTCATGGGGCTTCATTTCATGCTCCCAGTCATGGGGCTTCATTTCACGCTCCCGGTCATGGGGCTTCTTTTCACGCTCCCGGTCATGGGGCTTCTTTTCACGCTCCCGGTCATGGGGCTTCTTTTCGTGCTCATGGGGCTTCATTTCATGCTCATGGGGCTTCTTTTCACGCTTCCGGTCATGGGGCTTCTTTTCACGCTTCCGGTCATGGGGCTTCTTTTCACGCTCCCAGTCATGGGGCTTCTTTTCACGGTCATGGGGCTTCTTTTCACGGTCATGGGGCTTCTTTTCACGGTCATGGGGCTTCTTTTCACGGTCATGGGGCTTCTTTTCACGGTCATGGGGCTTCTTTTCACGCTCCCAGTCATGGGGCTTCTTTTCACGCTCCCAGTCATGGGGCTTCTTTTCACGCTCCCAGTCATGGGGCTTCTTTTCACGCTCCCGGTCATGGGATGGGGCGTCTTTTCACGCTCCCGGTCATGGGGCTTCTTTTCATGCTCATGGGGCTTCATTTCATGCTCCCGCTCATGGGGCTTCATTTCATGCTCCCGGTCATGGGGCTTCATTTCACGCTCCCGGTCATGGGGCTTCTTTTCACGCTCCCGGTCATGGGGCTTCTTTTCACGCTCCCGGTCATGGGGCTTCTTTTCACGCTCCCGGTCATGGGGCTTCTTTTCACGCTCCCGGTCATAGACTTGTTTTTTAATCGACTCTCTAAGGAATAAGGATGGTAACAATCTCACAAGAACACAAACATAACACATATGGCACATTTTAATTACTATGTGCTCAATTCGCCAGATATATAAAATAAAGTAATAAAGCCAGGTGAAGATGATGCCTGAGTTCCATAAATATCATACACTCCTGAAATGTCCGGGAGACGAGCACACAAACCTGGATCCTGCACTCTCCTCCAGTGGATTGGGCAAGGTGAGATCGTAGTTATGTAATTAGCAGGAAATCACATGACCATGGCCCTGCCCTTCAAAATAATGCTGCATAACATGGTGGTGATGGGGACACGATGCTACAATGCCAATGCGCCCCTACCGCTAATGACGGCATTACATTGCGGGGGTGGGGCCTCTACGATCGCCCGCACACCACCCCTTCCCCCAGGTCTCTCAGAGGTAAATGTGATACTGTGCTTACTCTCACTAGGAAGTAGAGGCAGGCTTTAGAGCAGGGGTGGGCAATAAGCGACACTCCAGCTGTTGTGTTAAACTACACTTCCCAGCATGCCCTGCCACAGTTTTAGCATGCTGGAATGTGTAGTCCCACAGCAGGGCTGCTTGTTGCCCAGCCATGCTTTAGAGATATGTACACTTACATATGTCATCACTATAATGTGGACACATGATGGCGACTGTTGAAATGTCAATGAATTTGTCAGAATCTGCAGAATGTTGACGTGAAATTCTGACATACTGTATGGCCCGGAATCAGAGACTTAGGGTCATGTTATGTGAGGGGAGGTTAGGGTTAGCACTAGGGAGATGATTAGGCTATGGTGGGGGGGGGGGGGATAGGGTTAGGCTAGGGCTAGGCTGTGCGAGGGGAGGTTAGGGTTAGGTACTAGGGGGAGGTTAGGGCTAGGCTATGAGAGGGGAGGTTAGGCACTAGGGGGAGGTTAGGCTATGAGAAGGGAGGTTAGGGTTAGGCACTAGGGGAGGTTAGGGCTAGGCTATGAGAGGGGAGGTTAGGGCTAGGCTATGAGAGGGGAGGTTAGGGCTAGGCTATGAGAGGGGAGGTTAGGGCTAGGCTATGAGAGGGGAGGTTAGGGCTAGGCTATGAGAGGGGAGGTTAGGCTATGAGAGGGGAGGTTAGGGCTAGGCTATGAGGGGGGAGGTTAGGGCTAGGCTATGAGGGGGGAGGTTAGGGCTAGGCTATGAGGGGGGAGGTTAGGGCTAGGCTATGAGGGGGGAGGTTAGGGCTAGGCTATGAGAGGGGAGGTTAGGGTTAGGCTATGAGAGGGGAGGTTAGGCACTAGGTAGGAGGGTTAGGCTGTGGGAGGGGAGGTTAGGGGTTGGCACTGGGGTGAGGTTTAGGAGATAATAAATACCACAAGATCTGCTGTAAGCCATCCTGACAACCCCACTAAACCACATTTTGTTGGCATTATAATTAGGATCGACATGATGAATGTTGACGTGTTACAACCATGTGGACATAATTAATGTTGATAAAACATTCCACACGTGTCAGACCAGCAATACTAAGATAAGCCAGAGCCTTTCTAGACTGATGACAGTAACGTTCTGGCTACAACCACAAGAGACACATTTGGAGGAACACAGGCGACAACTGAAGAAAGCCACAGTTACACTATGGGGTTGTGTGACGGCCAGAGGCACAGGACATATTGTCTCAGCAGACAATAATACATTTGAACAAATCCCAGGAAATTATCATTGAAGTAAAAAAGCAGAAGAGACGAGGATCCAAAAAATACTTTTAAATGAACCATGAAGAAATTACAGAAATTAAGTTTAGAAACTGCTGTCACAGACTCCAGAGGTGATTACTGAGAATATGTGGCCTGCTGCCAAAGATGGCCCACCCCAGGGGGGAGACAGCTTGGTACAGGGAAGAGTGTGGGGGAGACAGCTGGGTACAGGGAAGAGTGTGGGGGAGACAGCTGGGTACAGGGAAGAGTGTGGGGGAGACAGCTGGGTACAGGGAAGAGTGTGGGGAGACAGCTGGGTACAGGGAAGAGTGTGGGGGAGACAGCTGGCACAGAGAAGAGTGGGGGGGAGACAGCTGGGCACAGTGAAGAGTGGGGGGGGAGGGGGAGACAGCTGGGCACAGGGAAGAGTGGGGGGGGGGGGGAGACAGCTGGGCACAGGGAAGAGTGGGGGGGGGAGACAGCTGGGTACAGGAAGAGTGTGGGGGAGACAGCTGGGCACAGGGAAGAGTGGTTGGGGGGGGGACAGCTGGGTACAGGGAAGAGTGTGGGGGAGACAGCTGGGTACAGGGAAGAGTGTGGGGGGACAGCTGGGCACAGGGAAGAGTGGGGGGGGGGGGACAGCTGGGTACAGGTAAGAGTGTGGGGGGGGGGGGACAGCTGGGTACAGGTAAGAGTGTGGGGGAGACAGCTGGGTACAGGGAAGAGTGTGGGGAGACAGCTGGGTACAGGGAAGAGTGTGGGGGAGACAGCTGGGTACAGGGAAGAGGGGGAGACAGCTGGGTACAGGGAAGAGTGTGGGGGACACAGCTGGGCACAGGGAAGAGTGTGGGGGAGACAGCTGGGTACAGGGAAGAGGGGGAGACAGCTGGGTACAGGGAAGAGTGGGGGGAGAGAGCTGGTACAGGGAAGAGTGGGGGGAGACAGCTGGGTACAGGGAAGAGTGGGGGGAGAGAGCTGGGTACAGGGAAGAGTGGGGGGAGACAGCTGGGTACAGGGAAGAGTGGAGGGAGACAGCTGGGTACAGGGAAGAGTGGGGGGAGACAGCTGGGCACAGGGAAGAGTGGGGGGAGACAGCTGGGCACAGGGAAGAGTGGGGGGAGACAGCTGGGTACAGAGAAGAGCGGGGGGAGACAGCTGGGTACAGAGAAGAGTGGGGGGGAGACAGCTGGGTACAGGGAAGAGTGGGAGGAGACAGCTGGGTACAGAGAAGAGTGGGGGGAAACAGCTGCGTACAGGGAAGAGTGTGGGGGAGACAGCTGGGCACAGAGAAGAGTGGGGGGGAGACAGCTGGGCACAGGGAAGAGTGGGAGGAGACAGCTGGGTACAGAGAAGAGTGGGGGGAGACAGCTGCGTACAGGGAAGAGTGTGGGGGAGACAGCTGGGTACAGAGAAGAGTGTGGGGGAGACAGCTGGGTACAGGGAAGAGTGTGGGGGAGACAGCTGGGTACAGGGAAGAGTGTGGGGGAGACAGCTGGGTACAGGGAAGAGTGTGGGGGAGACAGCTGGGCACAGAGAAGAGTGGGGGGGAGACAGCTGGGCACAGGGAAGAGTGGGGGGGGGGGGAGACAGCTGGGCACAGGGAAGAGTGGTTGGGGGGGGGGGGAGACAGCTGGGTACAGGGAAGAGTGTGGGGGAGACAGCTGGGCACAGAGAAGAGTGGGGGGAGACAGCTAGGCTCAGGGAAGAGTGGGGGAGACAGCTGGGCACAGGGAAGAGTGGGGGGGGGGGAGACAGCTGGGTACAGGGAAGAGTGTGGGGGAGACAGCTGGGTACAGGGAAGAGTGTGGGGGAGACAGCTGGGCACAGGGAAGAGTGGGGGGGGGGACAGCTGGGTACAGGGAAGAGTGTGGGGGAGAGAGCTGGGTACAGGGAAGAGTGGGGGGGAGACAGCTGGGTACAGGTAAGAGTGTGGGGGGGGGGACAGCTGGGTACAGGGAAGAGGGGGAGACAGCTGGGTACAGGGAAGAGTGGGGGGAGAGAGCTGGGTACAGGGAAGAGTGGGGGGAGACAGCTGGGTACAGGTAAGAGTGTGGGGGGGGGACGGACAGCTGGGTACAGGGAAGAGTGTGGGGGAGACAGCTGGGTACAGGGAAGAGTGTGGGGGAGACAGCTGGGTACAGGGAAGAGTGTGGGGGAGACAGCTGGGTACAGGGAAGAGGGGGAGACAGCTGGGTACAGGGAAGAGTGTGGGGGACACAGCTGGGCACAGGGAAGAGTGTGGGGGAGACAGCTGGGTACAGGGAAGAGGGGGAGACAGCTGGGTACAGGGAAGAGTGGGGGGAGAGAGCTGGGTACAGGAAGAGTGGGGGGAGACAGCTGGGTACAGGGAAGAGTGGGGGGAGACAGCTGGGTACAGGGAAGAGTGGAGGGAGACAGCTGGGTACAGGGAAGAGTGGGGGGAGACAGCTGGGTACAGGGAAGAGTGGGGGGAGACAGCTGGGTACAGGGAAGAGGGGGAGACAGCTGGGTACAGGGAAGAGTGTGGGGGACACAGCTGGGCACAGGGAAGAGTGTGGGGGAGACAGCTGGGTACAGGGAAGAGGGGGAGACAGCTGGGTACAGGGAAGAGTGGGGGGAGAGAGCTGGGTACAGGGAAGAGTGGGGGGAGACAGCTGGGTACAGGGAAGAGTGGGGGGAGAGAGCTGGGTACAGGGAAGAGTGGGGGGAGACAGCTGGGTACAGGGAAGAGTGGAGGGAGACAGCTGGGTACAGGGAAGAGTGGGGGGAGACAGCTGGGCACAGGGAAGAGTGGGGGGAGACAGCTGGGCACAGGGAAGAGTGGGGGGAGACAGCTGGGTACAGAGAAGAGCGGGGGGAGACAGCTGGGTACAGAGAAGAGTGGGGGGGGAGACAGCTGGGTACAGGGAAGAGTGGGAGGAGACAGCTGGGTACAGAGAAGAGTGGGGGGAAACAGCTGCGTACAGGGAAGAGTGTGGGGGAGACAGCTGGGCACAGAGAAGAGTGGGGGGGAGACAGCTGGGCACAGGGAAGAGTGGGAGGAGACAGCTGGGTACAGAGAAGAGTGGGGGGAGACAGCTGCGTACAGGGAAGAGTGTGGGGGAGACAGCTGGGTACAGAGAAGAGTGTGGGGGAGACAGCTGGGTACAGGGAAGAGTGTGGGGGAGACAGCTGGGTACAGGGAAGAGTGTGGGGGAGACAGCTGGGTACAGGGAAGAGTGTGGGGGAGACAGCTGGGCACAGAGAAGAGTGGGGGGGAGACAGCTGGGCACAGGGAAGAGTGGGGGGGGGGGAGACAGCTGGGCACAGGGAAGAGTGGTTGGGGGGGGGGGGAGACAGCTGGGTACAGGGAAGAGTGTGGGGGAGACAGCTGGGCACAGAGAAGAGTGGGGGGGAGACAGCTAGGCTCAGGAAGAGTGGGGGAGACAGCTGGGCACAGGGAAGAGTGGGGGGGGGGAGACAGCTGGGTACAGGGAAGAGTGTGGGGGAGACAGCTGGGTACAGGGAAGAGTGTGGGGGAGACAGCTGGGCACAGGGAAGAGTGGGGGGGGGGACAGCTGGGTACAGGGAAGAGTGTGGGGGAGAGAGCTGGGTACAGGGAAGAGTGGGGGGGAGACAGCTGGGTACAGGTAAGAGTGTGGGGGGGGGACAGCTGGGTACAGGGAAGAGGGGGAGACAGCTGGGTACAGGGAAGAGTGGGGGGAGAGAGCTGGGTACAGGGAAGAGTGGGGGGGAGACAGCTGGGTACAGGTAAGAGTGTGGGGGGGGGGACGGACAGCTGGGTACAGGGAAGAGTGTGGGGGAGACAGCTGGGTACAGGGAAGAGTGTGGGGGAGACAGCTGGGTACAGGGAAGAGTGTGGGGGAGACAGCTGGGTACAGGGAAGAGGGGGAGACAGCTGGGTACAGGGAAGAGTGTGGGGGACACAGCTGGGCACAGGGAAGAGTGTGGGGGAGACAGCTGGGTACAGGGAAGAGGGGGAGACAGCTGGGTACAGGGAAGAGGTGGGGGAGAGAGCTGGGTACAGGGAAGAGTGGGGGGAGACAGCTGGGTACAGGGAAGAGTGGGGGAGACAGCTGGGTACAGGGAAGAGTGGAGGGAGACAGCTGGGTACAGGGAAGAGTGGGGGGAGACAGCTGGGTACAGGGAAGAGTGGGGGGAGACAGCTGGGTACAGGGAAGAGTGGGGGGAGACAGCTGGGTACAGAGAAGAGTGGGGGGGGGGGGGAGACAGCTGGGCACAGGGAAGAGTGGGGGGAGACAGCTGGGTACAGAGAAGAGTGGGGGGAGACAGCTGGGTACAGAGAAGAGTGGGGGGGGGGAGACAGCTGGGTACAGGGAAGAGTGGGAGGAGACAGCTGGGTACAGAGAAGAGTGGGGGGGGGGGGAGACAGCTGGGTACAGGGAAGAGTGGGGGGAGACAGCTGGGCACAGGGAAGAGTGGGGGAGACAGCTGGGTACAGAGAGGAGACAGCTGGGTACAGAGAAGAGTGGGGGGAGACAGCTGGGTACAGGGAAGAGTGGGGGGGGGGAGACAGCTGGGTACAGGGAAGAGTGGGGGGAGACAGCTGGGCACAGGGAAGAGTGGGGGGAGACAGCTGGGCACAGGGAAGAGTGGGGGGAGACAGCTGGGTACAGAGAAGAGTGGGCGGAGACAGCTGGGTACAGGGAAGAGTGGGGGGGGGGAGACAGCTGGGTACAGGGAAGAGTGGGAGGAGACAGCTGGGAACAGAGAAGAGTGGGGGGAGACAGCTGGGTACAGAGAAGAGTGGGGGGGGGGGAGACAGCTGGGTACAGGGAAGAGTGGGAGGAGACAGCTGGGTACAGAGAAGAGTGGGGGAGGGAGACAGCTGGCTACAGGGAAGAGTGTGGGGGAGACAGCTGGGTACAGAGAAGAGTGGGGG
This sequence comes from Pseudophryne corroboree, assembly GCF_028390025.1. NCBI lineage: Eukaryota > Metazoa > Chordata > Amphibia > Anura > Myobatrachidae > Pseudophryne > Pseudophryne corroboree. The sequence goes on from NW_026967609.1 coordinate 51,443, forward strand.
GGGGAGACAGCTGGGTACAGGGAAGAGTGGGGGGGGGGGAGACAGCTGGGTACAGGGAAGAGTGGGAGGAGACAGCTGGGAACAGAGAAGAGTGGGGGGAGACAGCTGGGTACAGAGAAGAGTGGGGGGAGACAGCTGGGTACAGAGAAGAGTGGGGGGGGGGGGGGAGACAGCTGGGTACAGGGAAGAGTGGGAGGAGACAGCTGGGTACAGGGAAGAGTGTGGGGGAGACAGCTGGGTACAGAGAAGAGTGGGGGGGGGGGAGACAGCTGGGTACAGGGAAGAGTGGGGGAGACAGCTGGGCACAGGGAAGAGTGGGGGGAGACAGCTGGGTACAGAGAAGAGTGGGGGGAGACAGCTGGGTACAGGGAAGAGTGGGAGGAGACAGCTGGGTACAGAGAAGAGTGGGGGGAGACAGCTGGGTACAGAGAAGAGTGGGGGGAGATAGCTTGGTACAGAGAAGAGTGGGGGGAGACAGCTGGGTACAGAGAAGAGTGGGGGGAGACAGCTGGGTACAGAGAAGAGTGGGGGGAGACAGCTGGGTACAGGGAAGAGTGGGGGGAGACAGCTGGGTACAGGGAAGAGTGGGGGGAGACAGCTGGGTACAGAGAAGAGTGGGGGGAGACAGCTGGGTACAGAGAAGAGTGGGGGGAGACAGCTGGTTACAGAGAAGAGTGGGGGGAGACAGCTGGGTACAGGGAAGAGTGAGGGGAGACAGCTGGGTACAGAGAAGAGTGGGGGGAGACAGCTGGTTACAGAGAAGAGTGGGGGGAGACAGCTGGGTACAGGGAAGAGTGAGGGGAGACAGCTGGGTACAGAGAAGAGTGGGGGGAGACAGCTGGGTACAGAGAAGAGTTGGGGGGGGGAGACAGCTGGGTACAGAGAAGAGTTGGGGGGGGGGAGACAGCTGGGTACAGAGAAGAGTTGGGGTGGGGGGGGGGGGGGGAGACAGCTGGGTACAGAGAAGAGTTGGGGAGGGGGGGGGGGACAGCTGGTGTTACGGACTGACAGGGTTCATAGACTTCTGCATTTCACATTCACTTAATTTTTAAATCTCTTCAACTCAGCAAATAAAAAATTCTTTTGCATTAAAATTTGGCGAGGGCGTGTCCAGACCTTTCATAGAAATGTATATCATTTAGTGGACACATATTTGTATAAATAATGTCAAAGTGCACAATAAATATGAAGCAATATGTAGAATACTTTTTCAATTTCTATTTATGAAACACCAGGTTTATAATGTGCTTTTCATGGCTGACATCCCGGTATATGCTGTATTAGGGCATCTGGCGAGCTGGTGTTTTCAGGACCCGTTGGTTTCAGGACGCCTCTAGCTGGTTGGCTCGTGACTGGTCACCTGTTCTCTGGCAGCTGTGGATGAGCCCCGCCAGAGACGATCTCAGCCAGTGTAAGACTCCTAGGTGTTTATTTCTGGGGTGTACAAATCCGAAATATAAAATGGCATTGCAGTTAATAGCAGAAGACGCCTGGAGGTGGCGGCTTTTATACAGAAACCTCCTAGTGAGCCGGATATTATAGTACACTGCAATTGGCTGCAATTCCCTACATGCCACAATGGGGAGAAAAAGAAAATCTTTGTTTAAACAGGATTCCAAAAAGATCACGTTATAACCGCAAGTCAGGACATTAGAATAAAATAACGATATCAAACGAGTTCACATGGTTTGTGCGCAGATTCCAGGCTGGGATGTAACCACAGCAAATTGCTTTTAAGAAGCGGCTTCTGGTGTCAGTAGCAGAACACAGACGCCGCAGCGATAGCCGATGCTTCGATTGTTAATAAGCAGCAACAACGATACTGATAATAAGACGGACATCCGTGCCATAGTCTTCAGCTGCTTCCCCATCTCGTATTATATTACAGGATGTATAGCAGACGCTTCTCCCTCAGCGGCACAAGGCGTGGCAGCGTAGCGTCCCCTCCAGGTGATCTGCCCCCGAGCAGCGGCAGTGACAATACACCGCCATATTGCCACCAAGCTCCGGTACGTCTAGTGGAGTTTTTCATGTTGGATTTGGTAATAGCACGCCTGTCATAAAACAAAGCACATGTGACATTATACATAGTGACGTATGTCTATGTGAGCGCGGCACGCAGGCAGTCTCAGCGCTCTCCACACATGGAAATGTACAATAAGGCGAGCATCTGTAATCACGTACCAGCGCTTATAGCAATTGCATCTCATTCCAGAAATGAATACAGCCATATTACACTTGGCGCTGTAACGTGCAAGAAACGGACGTATAGATCGGAGCGCCCGCGATGGGGGCGGTAGATTGCCTGGTATGAGCTGAAAGATATCCGCCCCCCCACATCGACTTCTATACAACCCAGCAAAGAGCAGGAGACAGAAGACCCCAGTTACACCAGATGACCACCCCTCCCCCGGGACCAGCCAGCTGATGGAGGAGCCTTCCCTTCCATTCTCCATTCCTAGTCCTCCGGGAAGCCGGCAGTGGAGTCCACGCTCAGCATTCTACACATCAGTGTGTCTGGGGGGATTTATTCATACACTGGGGGACAGTAATGTGACTGCTGGTAGTTTGAGGTCATGGTTATTTACTATCAGGGCAGTAGAGAGCCAGGCTGGGCCCTGGTACTTTTCAGGGGGTGTGGCCTAATCACAGGAGGCGTGGTCATGCACGCTTAGAAAGAAAAACAGAAAACTTTGTGTTTTAAGCACCTCCCTGACGACACTGCAGCCCGGCACACACCACACAGCGCAGCCCGGCACACACAGCGCAGCAACACACAGCCCAGCCCGGCACACACCACACAGCGCAGCCCGGCACACACCACACAGCGCAGCCCGGCACACACCACACAGCGCAGCCCGGCACACACAGCGCAGCAACACACAGCCCAGCCCGGCACACACCACACAGCGCAGCCCGGCACACACCACACAGCGCAGCCCGGCACACACCACACAGCGCAGCCCGGCACACACAGCGCAGCAACACACAGCCCAGCCCGGCACACACCACACAGCGCAGCCCGGCACACACCACACAGCGCAGCCCGGCACACACCACACAGCCCAGCCCGGCACACACAGCGCAGCAACACACAGCCCAGCCCGGCACACACCACACAGCGCAGCCCGGCACACACCACACAGCGCAGCCCGGCACACACCACACAGCGCAGCCCGGCACACACAGCGCAGCAACACACAGCCCAGCCCGGCACACACCACACCCCGGCACACACCACACAGCGCAGCCCGGCACACACCACACAGCGCAGCCCGGCACACACAGCGCAGCAACACACAGCCCAGCCCGGCACACACCACACAGCGCAGCCCGGCACACACAGCGCAGCAACACACAGCCCAGCCCGGTACACACCGCGCAGCCCAGCACACACCACACAGCGCAGCCCGGCACACACCACACAGCGCAGCCCGGCACACACCACACAGCGCAGCCCGGCACACACAGCGCAGCAACACACAGCCCAGCCCGGCACACACAGCCCAGCCCGGCACACACCGCGCAGCCCAGCACACACCACACAGCGCAGCCCGGCACACACCACACAGCGCAGCCCGGCACACACCACACAGCGCAGCCCGGCACACACAGCGCAGCAACACACAGCGCAGCCCGGCACACACAGCGCAGCCCGGCACACACCACACAGCGCAGCCCGGCACACACAGCGCAGCAACACACAGCGCAGCCCGGCACACACAGCGCAGCCCGGCACACACCACACAGCGCAGCCCGGCACACACCACACAGCGCAGCCCGGCACACACAGCGCAGCCCGGCACACACCACACAGCGCAGCCCGGCACACACAGCGCAGCAACACACAGCGCAGCCCGGCACACACCACACAGCGCAGCCCGGCACACACCACACAGCGCAGCCCGGCACACACCACACAGCGCAGCCAGGCACACACCACACAGCGCAGCCCGGCACACACCGCGCAGCAACACACAGCGCAGCCCGGCACACACCACACAGCAATACACAGCACAGCCCGGCACACACCGCACAGCCCAGCACACAGCGCAGCCACACACAGCGCAGCAGCCCAGCACACACAGCGCAGCCTAGCACACACACAGCGCAGCAGCCCAGGACACACACAAGCGCAGCAGCCCAGGACACACACAAGCGCAGCAGCCCAGGACACACACAAGCGCAGCAGCCCAGGACACACACAAGCGCAGCCCAGCACACACACAAGCGCAGCAGCCCAGGACACACACAAGCGCAGCAGCCCAGGACACACACAAGCGCAGCAGCCCAGGACACACACAAGCGCAGCAGCCCAGGACACGCACAAGCGCAGCCCAGCACACACACAAGCGCAGCAGCCCAGGACACACACAAGCGCAGCAGCCCAGCACACACACAAGCGCAGCAGCCCAGGACACACACAAGCGCAGCCCAGCACACACACAAGCGCAGCAGCCCAGGACACACACAAGCGCAGCCCAGCACACACACAAGCGCAGCAGCCCAGCACACACACAAGCGCAGCAGCCCAGCACACACACAAGCGCAGCAGCCCAGGACACACACAAGCGCAGCAGCCCAGGACACACACAAGCGCAGCAGCCCAGGACACACACAAGCGCAGCCCAGGACACACACAAGCGCAGCAGCCCAGGACACACACAAGCGCAGCCCAGCACACACACGAGCGCAGCAGCCCAGCACACACACAAGCGCAGCAGCCCAGGACACACACAAGCGCAGCAGCCCAGGACACACACAAGCGCAGCAGCCCAGGACACACACAAGCGCAGCCCAGCCCGGCACACAGCGCAGCCCGGCACACAGCGCAGCCCAGCCCACAGCCACGTGCTGGGCTGGGAAGAGCTGCAAATGCTACTGCCAGGCAAAGGGGGAACCTGGGCCTCCACAGGGCACCTTCATCAGACCTTTAACCCCCCCCTCCCCTCCCCTCTGCAATACTGTTTACTATATATAAATGCTATATATAATTCTCAGCTGGTTGGATCTGCAGTAGAACTATTTATGAAACAGGGCTGTGGTGGAGAGCGGGCCATCTCTTTATGCTATAGATCCTCTCCCTTTCCTGGTTCTCATGTAATTACCAGAGCCACAGAACAGTGCTGAGCTGCCCACCCTGCTGTACAGGCGCGGATCCAGAAGAAAATGATAGGGGGGGCACCAAGGAAGGGGCAAGTACATGTGAGGTGGCGCTTCTTATACAATGCCCACAGTTGTAGCGCTCATTATGCAATGTCCACTGTACTGGTAGTGCCCCTTATATAGACCCCATAGTAGTGGTGCCCCTTATGCAATGCCCGTATTGCCCCCAGTAGTAATGTTGCCCATAGTAACACCCGCAGTCATTTAGCGCCCTAGTAGTTATGCCCCCAGTGGTAATGCCCCTGCAGTTATGACCCCAGTAGTTTACCCCCCCCCCCCTTTATAGTTTAGCCTCCCAGTGGTAATGCCCCCAGTAGTTTGCCTGCTTGTAGTTTAGCCACCAGTAGTAATGCCCCCCTGTAGTTTGCCCCATTGTAGTTTAGCTTCCAGTAGTAATGCCCCCACAGTGCCAGATCCAAAAATGCCCCCACAGTGTCAGGTATACAAATGCCCCCACAGTGCCAGGTAAACAATTGCCCCCACAGTGCCAGGTATACAAATGCCCCCACAGCAGTGCTGCAGCTGCTTACCGCTGCTGCTACTTCTTCGCCCGGCTCTGAGGATGTCAGGAGGAGAGTGCGGCTATGTCTGGCGCCGGTGGCGTGTAGGACTTCAAACTAGCCGCAGGTTCGTGAGCCAATCAGAGCTCGCGGACCGGCAGCGGCGGCTCCTGATTGGCTGCCGGTCCGCGAGCTCTGATTGGCTCACGAACTGGCGGCTGGTTGGAAGTCCGCTACACGCCGCCAGACATAGCCGCGCTCTCCTCCTGACAGCTGAGACACGCTGCCGCTGGATTGTGCGGCAGCGTGTCTCGGTGACACAAGCAGGGGGGGGGGGAACGGACGGGGGACGGAGGCCACAAATGACAGGGAGGGCACGGGCCTCTGCTGCTGTACCTATGTATGGTTACTGAATGAAGGACGACCTCTGCAGAGCAATATGAAATTACTTCCGTCTTATTGCTCTGCATGCAGCTGGGCCCAGATGTGCCAAGGAAAGAACACAAGTCATTTAGAGATATCTTAGGGGCTGACTACACACAACCTACTGGATCTACCTTCATGTCTAGTATTTGTTTTCCTGGTTTGTACCTTTATGGAGTAACAATTGCACTTCTTCCAGGACCCCAAATCTCCAGCCAGAGGTCACGGCAAACACTAAGCTGCGCAATTCATGGCATCAACATGGCAAGTGGACTTAGTGACTGCATTTCATTCACCGGCCTGGGCAGGGGGGCATACCAGGCTTTACCATGAAGGGCTTTGCTGGGCCTTGAGATGAGGTGCCCACTTAACCAGGCCACTAGAAGAGGCACAGCGCACATGTTCTGCCAGCGGCAGCCTCTTCTCTCATCTGATGGGTGATCTTCTACGTTACCCGACTCTGGGATGTGCCTTCTACAGATCACCTCCTCCTCCATCTGTCCTATCTTCCCGGCAACAATATACCGACGTAACGTGTGCCCATCGCATCCGTCCAGATCCTCCCACCAGAACTAGTATGAAAGTTGACCTTGGTATCATTTTCCCCTAAGTCTAATTTACAAAGTAAAAATACAGAATGACCCTGTGACTCGTCATTCTCTAAACTAGCTGTAAAAGTTCTATGGCCAACAGGCAGACAAGCAAAGTTACTGTAGATTCTTATTATTTCACCTTCAATGTAGTAAACATTATCCCTTGCTCTCCATGCTGCAGATATGGATCCATCAGATCTTCTATCAGATGGACCTCTGAACCCAGATTTCGTATCCTGAGCAGAAATGAGAAGGAAACATTGGTCATTGAAGACTCGGCTTCTGCAAGTGGAAGCAGATGCACGGTATATTTAGCTAGACTGACCTGGCCCTAAGGACAACATAGAGGAAAACGGGGAACAGCTCATCCATGGACCAGAGGAAGCCTTCCTTGTGTGCCTCTTGTGCTTCCTGCGTGATCTCCTCAAAGGTTTGTTGGATGACCTTCAGCTTGTCTGACGGTGTGAATGTAGTGCTGCAAATAGCAAAGGGTGACAATGTGTTTACACCTTAGTGTATCATTACAGCCAGCGAGAGTCTGATGGTACACACTGGGCTCAACCCTGGAACAACAGAGCATCACGTGTGACCCATCACGTTCAGCACTCACTGAATACAGCAAACCTACTCTGTATACACACGTCTTCCCACCAAGACAATCCTCATCCTTTCTTCTTGTGTGTTACAACTTCCTCCACATAAATGGCTTGGTATTATTTATGTGAGATCTCCAAGCACTAATCAGCAGTATTATGGGTAGATGTATTAAAATACGTTATGTGTAAGGACGCGCTTCACCTCCGGACCACGGGGTAGCGGGTCCACATAACGCCAACATGTATTATTAACAGGTGTGCCGAAGTGGGAGAGTGATAAACTACCTGTCTTCCGAGGCGAACACTCTCTCTCTCCACCAGCTTTGACTAATGCTTGCAACACTTGTGCGCCGCTCAGAATTCTCCCAGCTGCCCCCGCGGAATTTTGGAAGATAGCCACGGAAAGTGCTGTGCGCCAGGCAACGACATCTGCAGATGTCGGAACAGTCAGTGATGCTGACCGTTCATACACTGCCCACTGTCAGCGTACTATCTTGTAGATAACAGCGCCAATATGGACATAGCCATATCACTGCTTCTATGTAAGTGTGACACCCCCTGCTGCATTACCATATTACTGCTATCACTGCTGCTTCTATGTGAGTGTGACGCCCCCTGCTGTATTACCATATTACTGCTATCACTGCTGCTTCTATGTGACCCCATACAGTAATGAGACGCACCCTGCTGTATTACCATATTACTGCTATCACTGCTGCTTCTATGTAAGTGTGACACCCCCTGCTGCATTACCATATTACTGCTATCACTGCTGCTTCTATGTGAGTGTGACGCCCCCTGCTGCATTACCATATTACTGCTATCACTGCTGCTTCTATGTAAGTGTGACACCCCCTGCTGCATTACCATATTACTGCTATCACTGCTGCTTCTATGTAAGTGTGACACCCCCTGCTGCATTACCATAAAACTGCTATCACTGCTGCTTCTATGTGAGTGTGACGCCCCCTGCTGCATTACCATATTACTGCTATCACTGCTGCTTCTATGTAAGTGTGACGCCCCCTGCTGTATTACCATATTACTGCTATCACTGCTGCTTCTATGTAAGTGTGACACCCCCTGCTGCATTACCATAAAACTGCTATCACTGCTGCTTCTATGTGAGTGTGACGCCCCCTGCTGCATTACCATATTACTGCTATCACTGCTGCTTCTATGTGAGTGTGACGCCCCCTGCTGCATTACCATATTACTGCTATTACTGCTGCTTCTATGTAAGTGTGACACCCCCTGTTGCATTACCATATTACTGCTATAACTCAGTGGCGGTTCTTGCCACGGGCAAGCGGTACTTTTGCCCGGGGCGCCGCCTTCCGGAGGGCGCCGGCGCCATCCGGAGGGCGCCGCACCAGGGCAAGATCCACCACTGTGCCCCCCCGCTTTGAAGGGAACCAGACACGTAGCGTCTAGTTTCCCTTCATTGAGAAGACCTTAGTTGTGCGGTGCGCGATGACGTCATCGCGCACCGCACAGCAAAGGTCCTCTCCATGAAGGGAAACTAGACGCTACGGTCTAGTTTCCCTTCATGTAGAGGACCTTTGCTGTGCGATGCGCGATGACATCATCGCGCACCGCACAGCGGCACAGACACTAGGGGTCATAATTGACCTCTAGTGTCTATGCTGTTCTATGGGAGAGACGTAATAACGTCTCTCCCATAGATCGAAGAGAGGAGAGGAGAAGAGCGGCGCCGCCGGCGGAGGGGGTCTGCAGCGGTCTGGATCAGGAACGGGGATGGTAAGTATACTTTTTTTTTATTTCATTTTTTCTTTCAGCGTCGTGACCACGCCCCCATTTGAAGCCACGCCCCTATATTTTGCCCGGGGCGCCACAAAGCTAAGAACCGGCCCTGCTATTACTGCTGCTTCTATGTGAGTGTGACGCTCCCTGCTGCATTACCATATTACTGCTATCACTGCTGCTTCTATGTAAGTGTGACGCCCCCTGCTGTATTACCATATTACTGCTATCACTTCTGCCTCTATGTGAGTGTGACGCCCCCTGCTGCATTACCATATTACTGCTATCACTGCTGCTTCTATGTAAGTGTGACACCCCCTGCTGCATTACCATATTACTGCTATCGCTGCTGCTTCTATGTAACCCCATACAGTAATGTTATGTCCCCTGCTGCATTACCATATTACTGCTATCACTGCTGCTTCTATGTAAGTGTGACACCCCCTGTTGCATTACCATATTACTGCTATCACCGCTGCTTCTATGTAACCCCATACAGTAATGTGATGTCCCCTGCTGTATTACCATATTACTGCTATCACTGCTGCTTCTATTTAAGTGTGACGCCCCCTGCTGCATTACCATATTACTGCTGCTTCTATGTAAGTGTGACGCCCCCTGCTGCATTACCATATTACTGCTATCACTGCTGCGTCTATGTGAGTGTGACCCCGCCTGCTGCATTACCATATTACTGCTATCACTGCTGCTTCTATGTGAGTGTGACGCCCCCTGCTGCATTACCATATTACTGCTATCACTGCTGCTTCTATGTAAGTGTGACGCCCCTGCTGCATTACCATATTACTGCTATCGCTGCTGCATCTGTGCGAGTGTGACGCCCCCTGCTGCATTACCATATTACTGCTATCACCGCTGCTTCTATGTGACCCCAGACAGTAATGTGATGCCCCCTGCTGTATTACCATATTACTATCTCTGCTGCTTCTATGTAAGTGTGACGCCCCCTGCTGTATTACCATATTACTGCTATCACTGCTGCTTCTATGTGAGTGTGACGCCCCCTGCTGCATTACCATATTACTGCTATCACTGCTGCTTCTATGTAAGTGTGACACCCCCTGCTGTATTACCATATTACTGCTATCGCTGCTGCTTCTATGTAAGTGTGACACCCCCTGTTGCATTACCATATTACTGCTAACACTGCTGCTTCTATGCGAGTGTGACGCCCCCTGCTGCATTACCATTTTACTGCTATTGCTGCTTCTATGCGAGTGCGACGCCCCCCTGCTGTATTACCATATTACTGCTGCTTCTATGTGTGACGCCCCTGCGGCATTACCATATTACTGATATCGCTTCTGCTTCTATGTAAGTGTGACGCCCCCTGCTGCATTACCATATTACTGCTATCGCTGCTGCTTCTATGTAAGTGTGACGCCCCCTACTGCATTACCACATTACTGCTATCACTGCTGCTGCTATATAAGCGTGACGCCCCCTGCTGTATTACCATAGTACTGCTATCGCGCTGCTTCTATGTACGTGTGATGACCCCTGCTGTATTACCATATTACTGCTATCACTGCTGCTTCTATGTAAGTGTGACACCCCCTACTGCATTACCATATTACTGCTATCACTGCTGCTATGTAAGCGTCACGCCCCCTGCTGTATTACCATATTACTGCTATCGTGCTGCTTCTATGTACGTGTGATGACCCCTGCTGCATTACCATATCACTGCTATCACTGCTGCTTCTATGTAAGTGTGACGCCCCCTGCTGCCTTACCATATTACTGCTATCACTGCTGCTTCTATGTGAGTGTGACGCCCCCTGCTGCATTACCATATTACTGCTATCACTGCTGCTGCTATGTAAGCGTCACGCCCCCTGCTGCATTACCATATTACTGCTATCACTGCTGCTTCTATGTAAGTGTGACGCCCCCTGCTGCATTACCATATTACTGCTATCACTGCTGCTGCTATGTAAGCGTCACGCCCCCTGCTGCATTACCATATTACTGCTATCGCTGCTGCTTCTATGTGAGTGTGACGCCCCCTGCTGTATTACCATATTACTGCTATCGCTTCTGCTTCTATGTAACTGTGACGCCCCTGCTGCATTACCATATTACTGCTATCGCTGCTGCTTCTATGTGAGTGTGACGCCCCCTGCTGCATTACCATATTACTGCTATCGCTTCTGCTTCTATGTAACTGTGACGCCCCCTGCTGCATTACCATATTACTGCTATCACTGCTGCATCTATGTGAGTGTGACGCCCCTGCTGCATTACCATATTACTGCTATCACTGCTGCTTCTATGTAAGTGTGATACCCCCTGCTGCATTACCATATTACTGCTATCACTGCTGCTTCTATGTAAGTGTGACACCCCCTGCTGTATTACCATATTACTCCTATCGCACTGCTTCTATGTACGTGTGATGACCCCTGCTATTTACCGGGTGTAGTATGGCTGACCGGCGGTCTCCTGACCGGCGGTCAGCTTACCGACGCCGGGATCCCGGCAGCATACCGACGCCGGGATCCCGGCGGGGAGGGGCGAGTGCAGCAAGCCCCTTGCGGGCTCGCTGCGCTCGCCACGCTGCGGGCTCGGTGGCGACCTGCGGTCGCCACGGGTTCTATTCCCACTCTATGGGTGTCGTGGACACCCACAAGTGGAAATAGTCCGTGTTGGTCGGCATGCAGACCATCGGGATACTGAGCCGGCGGGATGGTGGAGGAGGTCATGTGACTGCCGGTCAGCAGATCGCCAGTCACATGAATACCACCCATATTACCATATTACTGTTATCGCTGCTGCTTCTATGCAAGTGTGACGCCCCTCTGCTGCATTACCACATTACTGCCATCACTGCTGCCTCTATGTAAGTGTGACGTCCCCTGCTGCATTACCATATTACTGCCATCACTGCTACCTCTATGTGAGTGTGATGCCCCCTGCTGCATTACCATATTACTGCTGTCACTGCTGCTTCTATGTGACCCCACACAGTAATGTGATGCCCCCTGCTGTATTACCATATTACTATCTCTGCTGCTTCTATGTGAGTGTGACGCCCCCTGCTGCATTACCATATTACTGCTATCACTGCTGCTTCTATGTGAGTGTGACGCCCCCTGCTGTATTACCATATTACTGCTATCACTGCTGCTTCTATGTAAGTGTGACGCCCCTGCTGTATTACCATATTACTGCTATCACTGCTGCTTCTATGTGAGTGTGACGCCCCCTGCTGTATTACCATATTACTGCTATCACTGCTGCTTCTATGTGAGTGTGATGCCCCCTGCTGTATTACCATATTACTGCTGTCACTGCTGCCTCTATGCGAGTGTGACGCCTCCTGCTGCATTACCATATTACTGCTATCACTGCTGCTTCTATGTGAGTGTGACGCCCCCTGCTGCATTACCATATTACTGCTGTCACTGCTGCTTCTATGTGTGACGCCCCCTGCTGCATTACCATATTACTGCTATCGCTGCTATGTAAATGTGACGCCCCCTGCTGCATTACCATATTACTGCTATCGCTGCTGCTTCTATGTAAGTGTGACGACCCCTGCTGTATTACCATATTACTGCTATCACTGCTGCTTCTATGTAAGTGTGACACCCCTGCTGCATTACCATATTACTGCTATCACTGCTGCGTCTATGTGAGTGTGACCCCGCCTGCTGCATTACCATATTACTGCTATCACTGCTGCTTCTATGTGAGTGTGACGCCCCCTGCTGCATTACCATATTACTGCTATCACTGCTGCTTCTATGTAAGTGTGACGCCCCTGCTGCATTACCATATTACTGCTATCGCTGCTGCATCTGTGTGAGTGTGACGCCCCCTGCTGCATTACCATATTACTGCTATCACCGCTGCTTCTATGTGACCCCAGACAGTAATGTGATGCCCCCTGCTGTATTACCATATTACTATCTCTGCTGCTTCTATGTAAGTGTGACGCCCCCTGCTGTATTACCATATTACTGCTATCACTGCTGCTTCTATGTGAGTGTGACGCCCCCTGCTGCATTACCATATTACTGCTATCACTGCTGCTTCTATGTAAGTGTGACACCCCCTGCTGTATTACCATATTACTGCTATCGCTGCTGCTTCTATGTAAGTGTGACACCCCCTGTTGCATTACCATATTACTGCTAACACTGCTGCTTCTATGCGAGTGTGACGCCCCCTGCTGCATTACCATTTTACTGCTATTGCTGCTTCTATGCGAGTGCGACGCCCCCCTGCTGTATTACCATATTACTGCTGCTTCTATGTGTGACGCCCCTGCGGCATTACCATATTACTGATATCGCTTCTGCTTCTATGTAAGTGTGACGCCCCCTGCTGCATTACCATATTACTGCTATCGCTGCTGCTTCTATGTAAGTGTGACGCCCCCTACTGCATTACCACATTACTGCTATCACTGCTGCTGCTATATAAGCGTGACGCCCCCTGCTGTATTACCATAGTACTGCTATCGCGCTGCTTCTATGTACGTGTGATGACCCCTGCTGTATTACCATATTACTGCTGTCACTGCTGCCTCTATGCGAGTGTGACGCCTCCTGCTGCATTACCATATTACTGCTGTCACTGCTGCCTCTATGCGAGTGTGACGCCTCCTGCTGCATTACCATATTACTGCTATCACTGCTGCTTCTATGTGAGTGTGACGCCCCCTGCTGCATTACCATATTACTGCTGTCACTGCTGCTTCTATGTGTGACGCCCCCTGCTGCATTACCATATTACTGCTATCGCTGCTATGTAAATGTGACGCCCCCTGCTGCATTACCATATTACTGCTATCGCTGCTGCTTCTATGTAAGTGTGACGACCCCTGCTGTATTACCATATTACTGCTATCACTGCTGCTTCTATGTAAGTGTGACACCCCTGCTGCATTACCATATTACTGCTATCACTGCTGCGTCTATGTGAGTGTGACCCCGCCTGCTGCATTACCATATTACTGCTCTCACTGCTGCTTCTATGTGAGTGTGACGCCCCCTGCTGCATTACCATATTACTGCTATCACTGCTGCTTCTATGTAAGTGTGACACCCCTGCTGCATTACCATATTACTGCTATCGCTGCTGCATCTGTGTGAGTGTGACGCCCCCTGCTGCATTACCATATTACTGCTATCACCGCTGCTTCTATGTGACCCCAGACAGTAATGTGATGCCCCCTGCTGTATTACCATATTACTATCTCTGCTGCTTCTATGTAAGTGTGACGCCCCCTGCTGTATTACCATATTACTGCTATCACTGCTGCTTCTATGTGAGTGTGACGCCCCCTGCTGCATTACCATATTACTGCTATCACTGCTGCTTCTATGTAAGTGTGACACCCCCTGCTGTATTACCATATTACTGCTATCGCTGCTGCTTCTATGTAAGTGTGACACCCCCTGTTGCATTACCATATTACTGCTAACACTGCTGCTTCTATGCGAGTGTGACGCCCCCTGCTGCATTACCATTTTACTGCTATTGCTGCTTCTATGCGAGTGCGACGCCCCCCTGCTGTATTACCATATTACTGCTGCTTCTATGTGTGACGCCCCTGCGGCATTACCATATTACTGATATCGCTTCTGCTTCTATGTAAGTGTGACGCCCCCTGCTGCATTACCATATTACTGCTATCGCTGCTGCTTCTATGTAAGTGTGACGCCCCTGCTGTATTACCATATTACTGCTATCACTGCTGCTGCTATATAAGCGTGACGCCCCCTGCTGTATTACCATAGTACTGCTATCGCGCTGCTTCTATGTACGTGTGATGACCCCTGCTGTATTACCATATTACTGCTATCACTGCTGCTTCTATGTAAGTGTGACACCCCCTACTGCATTACCATATTACTGCTATCACTGCTGCTATGTAAGCGTCACGCCCCCTGCTGTATTACCATATTACTGCTATCGTGCTGCTTCTATGTACGTGTGATGACCCCTGCTGCATTACCATATCACTGCTATCACTGCTGCTTCTATGTAAGTGTGACGCCCCCTGCTGCCTTACCATATTACTGCTATCACTGCTGCTTCTATGCGAGTGTGACGCCCCCTGCTGCATTACCATATTACTGCTATCACTGCTGCTGCTATGTAAGCGTCACGCCCCCTGCTGCATTACCATATTACTGCTATCACTGCTGCTTCTATGTAAGTGTGACGCCCCCTGCTGCATTACCATATTACTGCTATCACTGCTGCTGCTATGTAAGCGTCACGCCCCCTGCTGCATTACCATATTACTGCTATCGCTGCTGCTTCTATGTGAGTGTGACGCCCCCTGCTGTATTACCATATTACTGCTATCGCTTCTGCTTCTATGTAACTGTGACGCCCCTGCTGCATTACCATATTACTGCTATCGCTGCTGCTTCTATGTGAGTGTGACGCCCCCTGCTGCATTACCATATTACTGCTATCGCTTCTGCTTCTATGTAACTGTGACGCCCCCTGCTGCATTACCATATTACTGCTATCACTGCTGCATCTATGTGAGTGTGACGCCCCTGCTGCATTACCATATTACTGCTATCACTGCTGCTTCTATGTAAGTGTGATACCCCCTGCTGCATTACCATATTACTGCTATCACTGCTGCTTCTATGTAAGTGTGACACCCCCTGCTGTATTACCATATTACTCCTATCGCACTGCTTCTATGTACGTGTGATGACCCCTGCTATTTACCGGGTGTAGTATGGCTGACCGGCGGTCTCCTGACCGGCGGTCAGCTTACCGACGCCGGGATCCCGGCAGCATACCGACGCCGGGATCCCGGCGGGGAGGGGCGAGTGCAGCAAGCCCCTTGCGGGCTCGCTGCGCTCGCCACGCTGCGCTCGCCACGCTGCGGGCTCGGTGGCGACCTGCGGTCGCCACGGGTTCTATTCCCACTCTATGGGTGTCGTGGACACCCACAAGTGGAAATAGTCCCTGTTGGTCGGCATGCCGACCATCGGGATACTGAGCCGGCGGGATGGTGGAGGAGGTCATGTGACTGCCGGTCAGCAGATCGCCAGTCACATGAATACCACCCATATTACCATATTACTGTTATCGCTGCTGCTTCTATGCAAGTGTGACGCCCCTCTGCTGCATTACCATATTACTGCCATCACTGCTGCCTCTATGTAAGTGTGACGTCCCCTGCTGCATTACCATATTACTGCCATCACTGCTACCTCTATGTGAGTGTGATGCCCCCTGCTGCATTACCATATTACTGCTGTCACTGCTGCTTCTATGTGACCCCACACAGTAATGTGATGCCCCCTGCTGTATTACCATATTACTATCTCTGCTGCTTCTATGTGAGTGTGACGCCCCCTGCTGCATTACCATATTACTGCTATCACTGCTGCTTCTATGTGAGTGTGACGCCCCCTGCTGTATTACCATATTACTGCTATCACTGCTGCTTCTATGTAAGTGTGACGCCCCTGCTGTATTACCATATTACTGCTATCACTGCTGCTTCTATGTAAGTGTGACGCCCCCTGCTGCATTACCATATTACTGCTATCGCTGCTGCTTCTATGTGAGTGTGACGCCCCCTGCTGTATTACCATATTACTGCTATCACTGCTGCTTCTATGTGAGTGTGATGCCCCCTGCTGTATTACCATATTACTGCTGTCACTGCTGCCTCTATGCGAGTGTGACGCCTCCTGCTGCATTACCATATTACTGCTATCACTGCTGCTTCTATGTGAGTGTGACGCCCCCTGCTGCATTACCATATTACTGCTGTCACTGCTGCTTCTATGTGTGACGCCCCCTGCTGCATTACCATATTACTGCTATCGCTGCTGCTGCTATGTAAGTGTGACACTCCCTGCTGTATTACCATATTACTGCTATCACTGCTGCTTCTATGTGAGTGTGACGCCCCCTGCTGCATTACCATATTACTGCTGTCACTGCTGCTTCTATGTGTGACGCCCCCTGCTGCATTACCATATTACTGCTATCGCTGCTGCTGCTATGTAAGTGTGACACTCCCTGCTGTATTACCATATTACTGCTATCACTGCTGCTTCTATGTAAGTGTGACACTCCCTGCTGCATTAACATATTACTGCTATCGCTGCTGCTTCTATGTGAGTGTGACGGCCCCTGCTGCATTACCATATTACTGCTATCACTGCTGCTTCTATGTGAGTGTGATGCTCCCTGCTGCATCACCATATTACTGCTATCGCTTCTGCTTCTATGTGAGTGTGACGCCCCTGCTGTATTACCATATTACTGTTATCACTGCTGCTTCTATGTAAGTGTGACGCCCCCTGCTGCATTACCATATTACTGCTGTCACTGCTGCTTCTATGTGTGACGCCCCCTGCTGCATTACCATATTACTGCTATCGCTGCTGCTGCTATGTAAGTGTGACACTCCCTGCTGCATTAACATATTACTGCTATCGCTGCTGCTTCTATGTAAGTGTGATGCTCCCTGCTGCATCACCATATTACTGCTATCGCTTCTGCTTCTATGTAAGTGTGACGTCCCCTGCTGCATTACCATATTACTGCTATCACTGCTGCATCTATGTGAGTGTGACGCCCCCTGCTGTATTACCATATTACTGCTATCACTGCTGCTTCTATGTGAGTGTGACGGCCCCTGCTGCATTACCATATTACTGCTATCGCTTCTGCTTCTATGTAAGTGTGACGCCCCCTGCTGCATTACCATATTACTGCTATCACTGCTGCTTCTATGTGAGTGTGACGGCCCCTGCTGCATTACCATATTACTGCTATCACTGCTGCTTCTATGTGAGTGTGACGGCCCCTGCTGCATTACCATATTACTGCTATCGCTTCTGCTTCTATGTAAGTGTGACGTCCCCTGCTGCATCACCATATTACTGCTATCGCTTCTGCTTCTATGTGAGTGTGACGCCCCTGCTGTATTACCATATTACTGTTATCACTGCTGCTTCTATGTAAGTGTGACGCCCCCTGCTGCATTACCATATTACTGCTGTCACTGCTGCTTCTATGTGTGACGCCCCCTGCTGCATTACCATATTACTGCTATCGCTGCTGCTGCTATGTAAGTGTGACACTCCCTGCTGCATTAACATATTACTGCTATCGCTGCTGCTTCT
This sequence comes from Pseudophryne corroboree, assembly GCF_028390025.1. NCBI lineage: Eukaryota > Metazoa > Chordata > Amphibia > Anura > Myobatrachidae > Pseudophryne > Pseudophryne corroboree. Next base: position 69,634 of record NW_026967609.1, read on the forward strand.
ATGTAAGTGTGATGCTCCCTGCTGCATCACCATATTACTGCTATCGCTTCTGCTTCTATGTAAGTGTGACGTCCCCTGCTGCATTACCATATTACTGCTATCACTGCTGCTTCTATGTGAGTGTGACGGCCCCTGCTGCATTACCATATTACTGCTATCGCTTCTGCTTCTATGTAAGTGTGACGTCCCCTGCTGCATTACCATATTACTGCTATCACTGCTGCTTCTATGTGAGTGTGACGCCCCTGCTGTATTACCATATTACTGCTATCACTGCTGCTTCTATGTGAGTGTGACGGCCCCTGCTGCATTACCATATTACTGTTATCACTGCTGCTTCTATGTAAGTGTGATGCCCCCTGCTGTATTACCATATTACTGCTGTCACTGCTGCTTCTATGTGAGTGTGACGCCCCCTGCTGTATTATCATATTACTGCTATCACTGCTGCTTCTATGTGTGACGCCCCCTGCTGCATTACCATATTAGTGCTATGCCAAGCAGTGCACATTGTTATATATACCAAACAGGGCACATTGCTTCATATACCAAGCAGTGCACATTGCTACATATACCAAGCAGTGCACACTGTTCTATATACCAAGCAGTGCACATTGTTATATATGCCATGCAGTGCACATTTCTAAATTTGCCAAGCAGTGCACATTGCTACATATACCAAGCAGTGCACATTGCTACATATACCAAGCAGTGCACACTGTTCTATATACCAAGCAGTGCACATTGCTACATATACCAAGCAGTGCACACTGTTCTATATACCAAGCAGTGCACATTGTTATATATGCCATGCAGTGCACATTTCTAAAATAGGATTTTGGTACTTACCAGGTAAATCCTTTTCTTTGAATCCATAGGGGGCACTGGAGTACTCTTGGGGATATGGACGGCGTAGCAGAACAAAGGCACTGAATATTTAAATTTAGAACTCTCCACCCCTCCATATCCCAGAGTACCTCAGTGTACGAACCCAGTGTTTTTACTGAGCGAACTGCTATAGAGAGGTTGACAATGGAGAATTCCTATAACATACCGGACAACAACAAAGTTGACCCATAAAGTTAATGTCAACTAAACAGTTGACAGCATAACCGATAGACCTTGATAGTTTGAACCAAAAAGGTGAAAATGTGTTACCATAAGCTCCTTTGAGCTTAATACAAACAAGGTAAAACATGTTACCCTAAGCTCCTCTGAGCTTAAAACAACCCAGGTAAACTGCTCTGGGTGGGCGTCCAGTGCCCCCTATGGATTCAAAGAAAAGGATTTACCTGGTAAGTACCAAAATCCTATTTTCTTCTTCATCCACTAGGGGTCACTGGAGTACTCTTGGGACGTACCAAAGCTTCCCTCGTGGGCGGGAGAGCTGTTTGACACTTGTAACAGTAGGCAGCCAAAGCTAGATGCTGATGCCGCAACCATTCATAACGTGTAAACGTGCACAAACGTGGTGCACTGAAGGCTATGTAGCCGCGTCGTAGACGCTCCACGACCCGCTGGGGCTGACATTCCCACAGAACCTGTGGGATGAGCTGTTACTGACGTAGGCGACTGTAACTTAGCCTTAAAGTAAGCCTGACTTGTAGTCATTGTTATCCAACTGGATAATGTCTGCTGAGAAAACTGGCTAACCCCAGTTGGCAGCATTATAGAGAACAAACAACGTATCCGTATTACGTACTGTAGACGGTCGGGACATATAGACGCGTAATGCGTGTACCACATTCAGAATTCTAGAATGTGCTGTCAACACAGGAACCACTATTGGTATACTGATTGCTTTGTCATGAGAAAACTTAAATACGGTGGCTTGGAATACAAGGCACCCAAATATGAAAACAAAACCCTTGCCGAAGCTAAGGCTAGAAGAAAAATGTTTTCCCAAGTGAGAAACTTAATCCCCATTTGTTGTAAGGGTTCAAAATATGAAAACTGTAAGAAATGTGAACCCAACCTCAAGTCGCCTGGCGCTGTAGGTGGGATAAATGGAGGCTGCACTTTGATGACACCTTGTATAAAGGTGTGTACCGACGCAATAGAGTCAAACGTCTTTTGAAAATAAGTTGACCACACAGATACCTGCACCCTCAGTGCAGATAAACGCAGTTCTCCATCCCACCCTGTTTGTAAAATAACAGAATACGGGTAACTTGAAAGATGATGTCGGAAACTTCCGAGCTTTACCACCTATATAGGCACACCAAATTTGTAATAATGAATTTGTAATAATGAGCTGCCTTAAGCAGCTTACTAGCTCGTAACATGATTAGTATAACCGATACTGTAATGCCCTATTTCTTTTCTTAAGAGGGCGGTCTGAACCCCCCACCCCGTCAACCGCAGCCGCGGTATATACGTAATAGGTACATAGGTAACTAGGGGTAAAAGAACGTTCCCTGTTGTAACAGGTTGGACGTATTATGAGCGGACCAAGATCGTGTGCCAGTATTCCTTGGAGATTCGAGAAGCAAGCTCTCCGAAACCCATGAGATATCACTAGTATGACTGTGACGAACTGTCTTATGATCCGTTTTCGCAACGGAGAGAGCAGCGGAAAATGGTGGAGCCAGATACACGATGCTGTATGACCACACGAATGTGAGAGACTCCACCGCCACTGCCCTTGTGATCTGTCGTTCTGTACACATACTGAGCGTTTGTAATTGTGGCGAGATGCCATCATGTATACCTGAGGGTAACTCCTTTTGTGTATTCACATATGAAACACCTCTGGATTTACTGTCCAGTTTTCAGGATATAAATCCTGACGGGCGAGATCATCTGTCTAACAGATGTCCACTCACGGAATGAACCCCGTTGACATCCTCACATAATGGTGTTGTGGGCAATAGAGGATTCGAGTTACCTGCTGCATTGCCATGCGGCTTCTTGGTTCTCTGTGGTTGTTGTGTATGCAACTCCCGTTGCGTTGTCTGACTGCACTTGGTCAGACTGAAAGCGAAGCATGTAGTGCATTGAAAATTGCACGGAGTTCCAGGACATTTATCGACAGCAATCTGTCGTGATCCGTTTTAGAACTCTGTCGCTGATCTTTTTTAACTACAACTCCTGAACCTCTGAGACTCTTGTCCAGAGTATATACACCCTCGCCCCTCTGTGGGAAACGCGAGTGAAGGCCGGCGAACTAAAGCGCTTTGAAAACACATCATTATTGTTAACAGGCGAATACACCAATGTACCGCTAGTGTGCGTAAGCTTTTACACCAATTACTAGATGTACATTTGTTCTTGCTGGTGTAGTAGGTAAATGTCTTTGATTTACCGTATTTATAATCTTACCTAGGAATTGACGTCGTTTAGACGGAATTAGATGCGATTGTTTTTAAACTTGACCTGCCACCGCTGTATACATTAGTAGCGCAAGTTAGAGGAACTCTGTTGAGACAGAGTTCTAATGAGCAGATCGTCTAAGTATGGACGATTGTCTCTGAGATGAGCTATCATCACCAACATCACTTTGGTAAATACCCGAGGCGTTGACACAATGCCAAATGGTAGTGAAATGGTTAATGGTTGTGGCGTTTTGCAAACGCTAGAACCTGTGATGACCAAACCGGAATGGGTAAATACGCATTGTGAAGATCAAGTGCAATTATGCAATTTTGTGGCTCCATATATGCAAATAGTAACCGCAGAAAATCCATTTTCAAACTGCATTAAGTGACTTGCTGATTGAGACTGCGACGGAGCTGTCTGGTTTTGTTACCCCAAACAGAGGGGAATAAATAACCCTGACTCTGTTGGTGTACTACTGCCTGGATATAAAAACAGCTGAAAACCAGCAAAGACTACATGGCAACCTACCAAACCGTTCGACAGAGGCAGTCTTGTCCTTTAATCTGTAAATATCTGAGACATCCATGAGTTGATGTCTGGAAACCCCGCAAATGTAACGTGTAAAGACGCGCTTCCAGATTGGAACATGGAGATGCCTAAGAGGTCATCAAGCCACTGGCTTGCTGACTGTAGCGTCGTGTCGTTACAAGGCGTGACTGTTTTGTCTTAAGAGATTAAACGCCGGCACCAGTATTTCCGTTATGATACTGGCTGCGGTAATGGCTGAATATCAAATTTAGGACCAACAAGCTCTGGCCTTGTCGCGCTTAAACTAGCGACGATGAAAGTAACCGGCGTTAGCAGAAGCTTTACAGATATACTCTGCAGCTTATTTTTCATTGTTTCCATACATAGAGTCTAGTGACCCAAATGTATTCTGGGTTTTTATAATGTTTGACACAGACGCATTTACCAATGGCGGATCGCGTCATTTTGGAAACGATTAAATAGTGGTTAGAGTCTACTCAGTCTCTGTAAAAATGGAGACATTGACTCACTGGGATTTAGCAATGTATGGTTGTCAAAAACCCCACCCTATGTGAGTGCTGGTCTAATGTACCCTTCTCACTGGTAGTTATCGGTGTGAGATTTGACATAGAATCGTGCATTAAATTATAAGACCAGTCAACAACTGTCTTTTGTTAGAGCTGGCGGAGTAACTTCCGAGACTCCGATGTTACCGCTCTTGTAATTTGAATTGCCAATGCTTAACATAGGATTTTTAAAATTATTTGTAGTCTGCGCTAGAGCCTTACTCGCTATGCAGACAGACCCCACAATAGGCAACGGACAGACACTTGCACGACTTATTGTTATGTGTCATATATATATTTTATTGCTGAACAGCCTATTTATATGAAACTCATGGTTGTTTTCTCTACGGAAATCTATAGTAAAAGCGAAAGATTTATTTGATGTGAAGAGAAACTAGAGTATTCTTTATGTGAAAAGCAGTTCACATGGGCATGTGAAACCCGAACCAAATTCCCACTAACACCCCTGCGCCTCTGGTGGCTTAGAGATGTAGGGCAGGAATGTTCCAGAATTACACCCTGGAAAACAACAGGAAGCATGGTTAAAATGGCCCCTTTGCCATGCGGACCGTGATAATCACAGAACAAGTGACAAATGTTTCCGTGTTAATCTAGCTTATTATACAGTATAATCACAGGCTGGGTACAACACATGCTCTATTAATAAATAAATATATATATATATATATATATATATATATATATATATAGGCTCAATAGCCTATGATAATTACAGACATTAATATATTTATACAGCATTTACATAAGCTGAATAGCCTATTATACAGTGATAATCACAGACTTAATATAGGCTCAATAGCCTATTATACAGTGATAACCACCAACATTAATATATAGGCTGAATAACCTATTATACAGTGATAATAACAGCCATTAATATAGGCTCAATAGCCTATTATACTGTGAAACTCACAGACAGTAATATAGGCTCAATAGCCTATTACTCCCAGGACAGGTAACAATTATAAATACCTGTCACATATATATAGCTGCCTATACACTGTGCTGCTGTTTATATATTTAATCCGCCAGAATTCCACCGTGCCTTTTAACGCTGTGTCCTGCGGGAAGCCTGCAGCCTCATAGCGCTGGCACATGTGGGTGGATGGCTGCTGGGCGGCCGGACGGAGCAGCGGTCCCCGTCTCTTTACTGAGACCGAGGGAGCGTCTGCGGCCGTATGGCGCTGGCGGCCGGACGGAGCTGGGCGGCCGGACGGAGCGCTGTGCAGACATAGCGGCTGGGGCTTGCGGGCGGAAGAGCGGAAGCAGGTATTAACCCCAACATAGCGGGGCGGCAGCCTGCGCTGACCGCCCCGTTCCCCAGCCTACCTTGCTTGTCTCCTGATCATGGCTGCGACGGGCTTCTTATGTGTAAGCTCGTCCAGCTGTCTTGTAAATCATGGCTGTGACGGGCTTCTCTGTGTAAGCTCGTCCAGCTGTCTTGTAAATCATGGCTGTGACGGGCTTCTCTGTGTAAGCTCGTCCAGCTGTCTTGTAAATCATGGCTGTGACGGGCTTCTTCTGTGTAAGCTCCGTCCAGCTCTGTAGTCCTGGCTGCGACGGAGCTTCTTTGTGTAAGCTCCGTCCAGTCCTCTAAGTCATCTGGAGTAGATCATGGCTGCGACGGGGCTTCTTCCTGTAAGCTCCGTCCAGCTCAGGCAGCAGTTCATGGCTGTGACGGGGCTTCTATCTGCAAGCTCCGTGCTACAGCAGGTAGTGAACTGCGTGTGGCTGTGAGGGTGCTCTTTGTGAGGACCGACACGCCATGCGCTGCCCGTGCAGCGGCACTATCCCGGACCCATGTTTTTCTTGAAACTGGGAAGGGATGTGCTATTAAAAAAAAATTAAAAATAAAAATGAAAAATTAATAAAAATCTTCCAACAAGTGTGGGAATCCCACAAGCCGATGTTAGTGCTTTGAGCACAGAAAAAACACTGGGTTCGTACACTGAGGTACTCTGGGATATGGAGGGGTGGAGAGTTCTAAATTTAAATATTCAGTGCCTTTGTTCTGCTACGCCGTCCATATCCCCAAGAGTACTCCAGTGACCCCTAGTGGATGAAGAAGAAATATGCCAAGCAGTGCACACTGTTCTATATACCAAGCAGTGCACATTGTTATATATGCCATGCAGTGCACATTTCTAAATATGCCAAGCAGTGCACACTGTTCTATATACCAAGCAGTGCACATTGTTATATATGCCATGCAGTGCACATTTCTAAATATGCCAAGCAGTGCACACTGTTCTATATACCAAGCAGTGCACATTGTTATATATACCAAGCAGTGCACATTGCTACATTTACCAAGCAGTGCACATTGTTACATAGGCCAAGTAGCGCACACTGTTCTATATACCAAGCAGTGCACATTGTTATATATACAGTAGCACACAGAACACATTATTACATATACCATGATGTGTAATACCTAATCTGTTGTAGACACTCCACGGCAGAAGCAAAACAACAATCTTTAGTGTTTGACAAGACCTGTGGAGAAAAAAGCTCTATTACCACAATGACCATTTCCTTTCCTTCTCTCTGGAGCGATTGTGTCATGATGTCACATGAGGGGAAGTCAGAGGAACACCATCAGTGATCACAAGCACATACTTGTGCATAATCTGTTTAGGGCAAATTGGGGTCTGTGGCTGGTGTTTAGAGAAAGGCGTTGGTTAGTGCATATTAGAGACACCAGCCACAGACCCCGGAGCCGGAGAAGGTTACTCCTGACACCGACACGGGAACCAGCCAGAGACCGCTTACTGCAAAGTGTCTAGCACCTGCCGCCAACGGACACGGTTGTCAGTGGATAGTTTTACGACATCGGTACATCGATAGCTTGTATAGTAAATGATACAGATACTTCATTATTTTTATACATTTGGATGTTTTTATGAGCCAAGTGGATTGTTCTATTGTTATGTAAATTGTTACATCTGTGGTAGCTGTATTTGTATCAGAGGAGTAACAATTTGGTATTGTGCAATTACATATGTATCTGTCCTAAGTAAATGTTTGTATCTTTAAGCAAGTCTCTTGTATCAATTGAGTGAAAGCAGACACATAAATATACAGTGTGTATATATATATATATATATATATATATATATATATGGTGAACTAACAGCGCCAAAAAAAACAGTAGAAAATAATTTTTCACAGTATGTCGGTTATAAGTGTACCCCAATGACATATCTAGTCACAATATGCCACTCCCCTTTCTTTATGGGGCGTCTGCTGGATCTTAGGTAAAACCTGCACTTGTACGTGTGCAGGATAGATAAAAAATGGAAAAAGCGAATAAGATCAGAGCGACCATAGGTGGTAAATACTCTAGGTGACTATAAAAAGTTTCTTTTAAAAACAATGCGGGGTTTATTTACAAAGAACGTTTAAGAAAATTGCACATAAAAAGACAACATACAAGAATGCTTTTTTAAAAAACCATTACAAAATCTTTAAAAAACATTCCAAAGGGCATGTAAAAGACAAGAATAAAATGGTGCTAAAAATTCATGCACTAAAAGATGAGAGACATTAGAAACAACTGTATATCTAAAATTATGTAAAAAAATATATATGTATATAAAAATTCGGTATAAAGAAAAAGCAGCTTAACTGAGGATTTCAATAGTAGCAGGAATCACCCAACGCGTTTCGTCTGGTCTGACTTCATCAAGGGGTAATGAGCAGAGTGGGACACATCATCTATATATACCCCTGTGGGTAAGGAAGTGATTGATGACTTCACTTCCTGTAATTAATTGACATTAGGAAACAGGATTCAAAAACACACAGTAATTGTAACTGATGGTGAGGGAGGCAATAGATGTAGTAAAGCGCTTGATTTGCGCTTGCAAACTGTGCAGGGAATCTTTATAAAACATTAAAATCGTTCAGGAGAGTTCATTCCGGTATATGACGCTAATCGCGTCATTTCCGCCCCACATCCGGTGTTCGGGGCTTCCTTCTGCGCATGCGCCGGCCGATATGAAGGAAGGTGCGGCGGCCATCTTCTTGGAGTCCGTACTGCCAGACAGTTACATGTACTGGAAGCGGGTGCCGGCGGCCATATTTTCATAGATGATATTCAATCAGCTAGATAGGTAGTAATCATTCCCATTGTCTCCAAACCGGAAAACCGCATATGTAAACAAAGGATAAAAGCGGAATCAGATCTTATAGACGTTTAAGAATCATGTATAGTCCATAGAGTATATACAGATTCCTCAGATTACTGGAGACTAGGTATTAAATATGTTAATGTTGTACTGTGGTTAGTTCATAACCTAGATCTGATAAACATATGTACAGTGTAAACCATACTTCTAATCTCCCTATGGGAATGACACCCCTGTAGAATAGTGCATCTGAAAGGCATCAGGGGATTCAAATTAGAGTACAGATGGTAGATATATTCCCATCCATATTCCCAATACTTTCTTCTTGACATCGCCCACTTGCCTTTCTTTTCTTAGCTAGGTTCATGTTGGAACGCGGTGCAGTGGCTCCCCAACCTCTGGACCTTTTCTCCTACCGACCAGATCCTAAATTACAGTCATACCACACTGGATATGCCCAAATTCGTCTGATCTTGGAAGCCAAGCAGTGTTGGCCCGGCCAGTACTGGGTAAGGAAACTTCCCAAGAAGACCGGGTGATGTAATAACTGGATCAGGGGCATGCTATTTCTATATCTCTGTATTCAAATTAATTAAAATTACTCTTTTATTTATGACGGTATCTACCTATATATAAATACTATAAATATGATATTAACTGCCACATCAACTTTCTAGTATACTAATCTTATATCTACCATCTGTACTCTAATTTGAATCCCCTGATGCCTTTCAGATGCACTATTCTACAGGGGTGTCATTCCCATAGGGAGATTAGAAGTATGGTTTACACTGTACATATGTTTATCAGATCTAGGTTATGAACTAACCACAGTACAACATTAACATATTTAATACCTAGTCTCCAGTAATCTGAGGAATCTGTATATACTCTATGATTATACATGATTCTTAAACGTCTATAAGCTCTAATTCCGCTTTTATCCTTTGTTTACATATGTGGTTTTCTGGTTTGGAGACAAGGGGAACGATTACTACCTATCTAGCTGAATGAATATCATCTATGAAAATATGGCCGCCGGCACCCGCTTCCAGTACATGTAACTGTCTGGCAGTACGGACTCCAAGAAGATGGCCGCCGCACCTTCCTTCATATCGGCCGGCGCATGCGCAGAAGGAAGCCCCGGACACCGGATGTGGGGCGGAAATGACGCGATTAGCGTCATATACCGGAATGAACTCTCCTGAACGATTTTAATGTTTTATAAAGATTCCCTGCACAGTTTGCAAGCGCAAATCAAGCGCTTTACTACATCTATTGCCTCCCTCACCATCAGTTACAATTACTGTGTGTTTTTGAATCCTGTTTCCTAATGTCAATTAATTACAGGAAGTGAGGTCATCAATCACTTCCTTACCCACAGGGGTATATATAGATGATGTGTCCCACTCTGCTCATTACCCCTTGATGAAGTCAGACCAGACGAAACGCGTTGGGTGATTCCTGCTACTATTGAAATCCTCTTTTAAGCTGCTTTTTCTTTATACCGAATTTTTATATACATATATATTTTTTTACATAATTTTAGATATACAGTTGTTTCTAATGTCTCTCATCTTTTAGTGCATGAATTTTTAGCACCATTTTATTCTTGTCTTTTACATGCCCTTTGGAATGTTTTTTAAAGATTTTGTAACGGTTGTTTAAAAAAGCATTCTTGTATGTTGTCTTTTTATGTGCAATTTTCTTAAACGTTCTTTGTAAATAAACCCTGCATTGTTTTTAAAAGAAACTTTTTATAGTCACCTAGAGTATTTACCACCTATGGTCGCTCTGACCTTATTCGCATTTTCCAATATATATATATATATATATATATATATATATGTCACATTAGTACATTATATGCTCTCTGCCAGTTCACCAAGTGCTCTAATCACTTGTGTATAAATGATTTTTAACTTCAAGGCTGTGGCAACGCCTGGATTATGTGCAGCTAGTGTATGTGCGTCCTGCACACATCCCCAGAGTACTCACAGCATGGAGCCACGTGTTATGTGCGTCCTGCACACATCCCCAGAGTACTCACAGCATGGAGCCACGTGTTATGTGCGTCCTACACACATCCCCAGAGTACTCACAGCATGGAGCCACGTGTTATGTGCGTCCTGCACACATCCCCAGAGTACTCACAGCATGGAGCCACGTGTTATGTGCGTCCTGCACACATCCCCAGAGTACTCACAGCATGGAGCCACGTGTTATGTGCGTCCTGCACACATCCCCAGAGTACTCACAGCATGGAGCCACGTGTTATGTGCGTCCTACACACATCCCCAAAGTACTCACAGCATGGAGCCACGTGTTATGTGCGTCCTACACACATCCCCAGAGTACTCACAGCATGGAGCCACGTGTTATGTGCGTCCTACACACATCCCCAGAGTACTCACAGCATGGAGCCACGTGTTATGTGCGTCCTACACACATCCCCAGAGTACTCACAGCATGGAGCCACGTGTTATGTGCGTCCTACACATCCCCAGAGTACTCACAGCATGGAGCCTCGTGTTATGTGCGTTCTACACGTCCCCAGAGTGCTCACAGCATGGAGCCTCGTGTTATGTGCGTCCTACACGTCCCCAGAGTACTCACAGCATGGAGCCACGTGTTATGTGCGTCCTACACGTCCCCAGAGTGCTCACAGCATGGAGCCTCGTGTTATGTGCGTCCTACACGTCCCCAGAGTACTCACAGCATGGAGCCACGTGTTATGTGCGTCCTACACGTCCCCAGAGTGCTCACAGCATGGAGCCTCGTGTTATGTGCGTCCTACACGTCCCCAGAGTACTCACAGCATGGAGCCTCGTGTTATGTGCGTCCTACACGTCCCCAGAGTACTCACAGCATGGAGCCTCGTGTTATGTGCGTCCTACACGTCCCCAGAGTGCTCACAGCATGGAGCCTCGTGTTATGTGCGTCCTACACGTCCCCAGAGTACTCACAGCATGGAGCCTCGTGTTATGTGCGTCCTACACGTCCCCAGAGTACTCACAGCATGGAGCCTCGTGTTATGTGCGTTCTACACGTCCCCAGAGTGCTCACAGCATGGAGCCTCGTGTTATGTGCGTCCTACACGTCCCCAGAGTGCTCACAGCATGGAGCCTCGTGTTATGTGCGTCCTACACGTCCCCAGAGTGCTCACAGCATGGAGCCTCGTGTTATGTGCGTTCTACACGTCCCCAGAGTGCTCACAGCATGGAGCCTCGTGTTATGTGCGTCCTACACGTCCCCAGAGTGCTCACAGCATGGAGCCTCGTGTTATGTGCGTCCTACACGTCCCCAGAGTGCTCACAGCATGGAGCCTCGTGTTATGTGCGTCCTACACGTCCCCAGAGTGCTCACAGCATGGAGCCTCGTGTTATGTGCGTCCTACACGTCCCCAGAGTGCTCACAGCATGGAGCCTCGTGTTATGTGCGTCCTACACGTCCCCAGAGTGCTCACAGCATGGAGCCTCGTGTTATGTGCGTCCTACACGTCCCCAGAGTGCTCACAGCATGGAGCCTCGTGTTATGTGCGTCCTACACGTCCCCAGAGTACTCACAGCATGGAGCCACGTGTTATGTGCGTCCTACATGTCCCCAGAGTGCTCACAGCATAGAGCCACGTGTTATGTGCGTCCTACACGTCCCCAGAGTACTCACAGCATGGAGCCACGTATTATGTGCGTCCTACACGTCCCCAGAGTGCTCACAGCATGGAGCCACGTGTTATGTGCGTCCTACACGTCCCCAGAGTGCTCACAGCATGGAGCCTCGTGTTATGTGCGTCCTACACGTCCCCAGAGTGCTCACAGCATGGAGCCACGTGTTATGTGCGTCCTACACGTCCCCAGAGTACTCACAGCATGGAGCCTCGTGTTATGTGCGTCCTGCACACATCCCTAGAGTACTCACAGCATGGAGCCTCGTGTTATGTGCGTCCTACACGTCCCCAGAGTGCTCACAGCATGGAGCCACGTGTTATGTGCGTCCTACAGGTCCCTAGAGTGCTCACAGCATGGAGCCACATGTTATGTGCGTCCTACAGGTCCCCAGAGTACTCACAGCATGGAGCCACGTGTTATGTGCGTCCTACAGGTCCCTAGAGTGCTCACAGCATGGAGCCACGTGTTATGTGCGTCCTACACGTCCCCAGAGTGCTCACAGCATGGAGCCACGTGTTATGTGCGTCCTACACACATCCCCAGAGTACTCACAGCATGGAGCCACGTGTTATGTGCGTCCTACACATCCCCAGAGTACTCACAGCATGGAGCCACGTGTTATGTGCGTCCTACACACATCCCCAGAGTACTCACAGCATGGAGCCACGTGTTATGTGCGTCCTACACACATCCCCAGAGTACTCACAGCATAGAGCCACGTGTTATGTGCGTCCTACACGTCCCCAGAGTGCTCACAGCATGGAGCCACGTGTTATGTGCGTCCTACACGTCCCCAGAGTACTCACAGCATGGAGCCACGTGTTATGTGCGTCCTACAGGTCCCTAGAGTGCTCACAGCATGGAGCCACGTGTTATGTGCGTCCTACACGTCCCCAGAGTACTCACAGCATGGAGCCACGTGTTATGTGCGTCCTACACACATCCCCAGAGTACTCACAGCATGGAGCCACGTGTTATATGCGTCCTACACATGTCTCTCAGAGCACCCTGGGACGCGCACGGCGTGGGCACTTAGATTGCTGCCTTTATATTATTTGTACTTTGATATAACGAGTCTGAGCCGGTACAGAACTATTGTTAATGAAAAACTGATCGTTTATTAATAAACTTATTTATTTCAGCATTTGGCTCTTCAGAAGTTCTAGTTCTTAACCAAAGTAAGCATTTGTGGAGCTGGGAATATGAGTGACACGGGAAGAGCCGGGATGGCGCAGCGGTGTCTACTTACCTTCTTACTGTCACCCAGGAAACTAATGCTGGTCGGCCAGAACCTCCTGTAAGGAAATAAGAGTAAGAAATGTAATCACCACTAATCGCTGCCAGGACTCACCAGCCTCCACACCAGAAGGTCAACACTGATGACGTACACATGGTTACATCATTAATGTCGACACCTGCAAAATGTTGACATGGATGACATTTACATTGACAGAATGTTGACATTTCCATTAGCGTTATTATCCTTTATGTATATGGCGCCACAAGGGTTCTGCAGCGCCCAATTACAGAGTACATATGCACATAATCACAACAGGAAAACAGTGACTTACAGGTGAAGACAATACAGGACAAGTACAGGCTAACTAAGCATGACTACACCAGTAAATGACAGAGATAAGTTCCAAGGTGGCCACAAAACTGTGGGATCTGGGCAGTTGAGGATTATTAAAGTAAGAAAAGGATAAGCACATGAGGGAAGAGGGCCCTACTCGTGAGAGCTTACATTCTAAAGGGGAGGGGTAGACAGACAGGGGTGACACAGATGGGGTACATAGAGAGCATAGAACAGAGGGTTAGGATGAGATGGGGCTGGGTTTGGTGAAGAAGTGGGTCTTGAGAGCCCGTTTGAAGTTTTGTAGAGAGGTGGAGAGTCTGAGGGGGAGAGGTAGAGAATTCCAGATATAGGGAGCAGCATGTGAGAAATCCTGGAGGTAGGAGTGGGAGGAAGTAATCCGTAGGCAGGAGAGTCAGTGTGCATTAGCAGAGCGAAGAGGACGGGTGGGAGTGTAAAGGGAGATAAGGTCAGAGATGTAGATGGGAGAGGAGTGGGTGAGGGCCTTGTGAGTGTGAGAAGCGTGAATTGGATTGTGAAGGGGAAGGGGAACCAGTGAAGGTCTTGTAGGAGAGGAGAGGTGGACGTAGTGCGTTTGGTGAGGAAGATGAGCCGGGCAGTAGCATTGAGGATAGATTGGAGTGGAGAGAGGTATTTGTCAGGAAAGCCAGTCAGGAGGAGATTACAGTAATCCAGTCTGGAGATGACCAGTGAGTGGACGAGGGTCTTTGTAGCACTCTGGGTCAGAAAGGGTCTGATCCAGGAAATATTTTTTAGATGGAAACGGCAGGTTTGTGAGAGGTGCTGAATGTGTGGTGTGAAGGAGAGGGAGGAGTCAAAGATTACTCCAAGACAGCGCACTTGGGGGCTAGAGGAGATAGTAGTGCCATCAATAGATAATGAGATTGTAGGAGGTGAGGTTATGCTGGAGGGAGGAAAGATGATCAGCTCAGTCTTAGACATGTTGAGTTTAAGAAAGCGCTGGGACATCCAGGAGGAGATAGTTATGGTTACTGTTAGGGACAGAGGAGAAAGAGAAAAACCCATAGCGCCAACATTTCAGCAATGTCATCATTACATCAGTGACAACACAACAAATGTCAGCAACAAGATATATCACACACAGCACATCCCTCTGCATAACCCCATACAGAAATGTGACGCCCCCTGCTGTATTACCATATTACTGCTATCACTGCTGCTTCTATGTAAGTGTGACGCCTCCTGCTGTATTACCATATTACTGCTATCACTGCTGCTTCTATGTAAGTGTGACGCCCCCTGCCTTATTACCATATTACTGCTATCACTGCTGCTTCTATGTAAGTGTGACGCTCCCTGCTGTATTACCATATTACTGCTATCACTGCTGCTTCTATGTAAGTGTGACGCCCCCTGCCTTATTACCATATTACTGCTATCACTGCTGCTTCTATGTAAGTGTGACGCTCCCTGCTGTATTACCATATTACTGCTATCACTGCTGCTTCTATGTGAGTGTGACGCCCCCTGCTGCATTACCATATTACTGCTATCACTGCTGCTTCTATGTAAGTGTGACGCTCCCTGCTGTATTACCATATTACTGCTATCACTGCTGCTTCTATGTGAGTGTGACGCTCCCTGCTGTATTACCATATTACTGCTATCACTGCTGCTTCTATGTGAGTGTGACACCCCCTGCTGCATTACCATATTACTGCTATCACTGCTGCTTCTATGTGAGTGTGACGCCCCCTGCTGCATTACCATATTACTGCTATCACTGCTGCTTCTATGTAAGTGTGACGCTCCCTGCTGTATTACCATATTACTGCTATCACTGCTGCTTCTATGTGAGTGTGACGCCCCCTGCTGCATTACCATATTACTGCTATCACTGCTGCTTCTATGTAAGTGTGACATCCCCTGCTGCATTACCATATTACTGCTATCACTGCTGCTTCTATGTAAGTGTGACGCCCCTGCTGCATTACCATATTACTGCTATCACTGCTGCTTCTATGTAAGTGTGACACTCCCTGCTGTATTACCATATTACTGCTATCACTGCTGCTTCTATGTGAGTGTGACGCCCCCTGCTGCATTACCATATTACTGCTATCACTGCTGCTTCTATGTAAATGTGACGCTCCCTGCTGCATTACCATATTACTGCTATCACTGCTGCTTCTATGTGAGTGTGACCCCCCTGTTGTATTACCATATTACTGCTATCACTGCTGCTTCTATGTAAGTGTGACGCCCCCTGCTGTATTACCATATTACTGCTATCACTGCTGCTTCTATGTAAGGGTGACGCCCCCTGCTGCATTACCATATTACTGCTATCACTGCTGCTTCTATGTAAGTGTGACGCTCCCTGCTGTATTACCATATTACTGCTATCACTGCTGCTTCTATGTGAGTGTGACGCCCCCTGCTGCATTACCATATTACTGCTATCACTGCTGCTTCTATGTAAGTGTGACGCTCCCTGCTGTATTACCATATTACTGCTATCACTGCTGCTTCTATGTGAGTGTGACCCCCCTGTTGTATTACCATATTACTGCTATCACTGCTGCTTCTATGTAAGTGTGACGCCCCCTGCTGTATTACCATATTACTGCTATCACTGCTGCTTCTATGTAAGGGTGACGCCCCCTGCTGCATTACCATATTACTGCCATCACTGCTGCTTCTATGTAAGTGACTCCCCCTGCTGTATTACCATATTACTGCTATCACTGCTGCTTCTATGTAAGTGTGACGCCCCCTGCTGTATTACCATATTACTGCCATCACTGCTGCTTCTATGTAAGTGACTCCCCCTGCTGCATTACCATATTACTGCTATCACTGCTGCTTCTTTGCAAGTGTGACGCTCCCTGCTGTATTACCATATTACTGCTATCACTGCTGATTCTATGTAAGTGTGACGCTCCCTGCTGTATTACCATATTACTGCTATCACTGCTGCTTCTATGTAAGGGTGACGCCCCCTGCTGCATTACCATATTACTGCCATCACTGCTGCTTCTATGTAAGTGACTCCCCCTGCTGTATTACCATATTACTGCTATCACTGCTGCTTCTATGTGAGTGTGACGCTCCCTGCTGTATTACCATATTACTGCTATCACTGCTGCTTCTATGTGAGTGTGACGCCCCCTGCTGCATTACCATATTACTGCCATCACTGCTGCTTCTATGTAAGTGACTCCCCCTGCTGTATTACCATATTACTGCCATCACTGCTGCTTCTTTGTAAGTGTGACGCTCCCTGCTGTATTACCATATTACTGCTATCACCGCTGCTTCTATGTAAGTGTGACGCCCCCTGCTGTATTACCATATTACTGCTATCACTGCTGCTTCTATGTAAGTGTGACGCTCCCTGCTGTATTACCATATTACTATTATCTCTGCTGCTTCTATGTAAGTGTGACGCCCCCTGCTGCATTACCATATTACTGCTATCACTGCTGCTTCTATGTAAGTGTGACACCCCCTGCTGCATTACCATATTACTGCTATGTCTGCTGCTTCTATGTGAGTGCGACGCCCCCTGCTGTATTACCATATTACTGCTATCACTGCTGCTTCTATGTAAGTGTGACGCCTCCTGCTACATTACCATATTACTGCTATCTCTGCTGCTTCTATGTGAGTGTGACACCCCCTGCTGTATTACCATATTACTGCTATCACTGCTGTTTCTATGTAAGTGTGACGCCCCCTGCTGTATAACCATATTACTGCTATCACTGCTGCTTCTATGTAAGTGTGACGCCCACTGCTGCATTACCATATTACTGCTATCACTGCTGCTTCTATGTAAGTGTGAAGCCCCCTGCTGCATTACCATATTACTGCTATCTCTGCTGCTTCTATGTAAGTGTGACGCCCCCTGCTGCATTACCATATTACTGCTATCACTGCTGCTTCAATGTGTGACGCCCCCTGCTGCATTACCATATTACTGCTATCACTGCTGCTTCTATGTGAGTGTGACCCCCATGCTGCATTACCATATTACGGCTATCACTGTTGCTTCTATGTGAGTGTGACCCCCCTGCTGCATTACCATATTACTGCTATCACTGTTGCTTCTATGTGAGTGTGACCCCCCTGCTGCATTACCATATTACGGCTATCACTGTTGCTTCTATGTGAGTGTGACGCCCCCTGCTGTATTACCATATTACTGTTATCACTGCTGCTTCTATGTGAGTGTGACGCCCCTGCTGTATTACCATATTACTGCTATCACTGCTGCTTCTATGTAAGTGTGACGCCCCCTGCTGTATTACCATATTACTGCTATCACTGCTGCTTCTATGTGAGTGTGACGCCCCTGCTGTATTACCATATTACTGCTATCACTGCTGCTTCTATGTAAGTGTGACGCCCCCTGCTGTATTACCATATTACTGCTATCACTGCTGCTTCTATGAGAGTGTGACGCCCCCTTCTGCATTACCATATTACTGCTATCGCTGCTGCTTCTATGTAAGTGTGAAGCCCCCTGCTGTATTACCATATTACTGCTATCACCGCTGCTTCTATGTGAGTGTGACCCCCCTGCTGCATTACCATATTACTGTTATCACTGCTGCTTCTATGTGAGTGTGACGCTCAATGCTGCATTACCATATTACTGCTATCACTGCTGCTTCTATGTGAGTGTGACCCCCCTGCTGCATTACCATATTACTGCTATCACTGTTGCTTCTATGTGAGTGTGACGCTCAATGCTGCATTACCATATTACTGCTATCACTGCTGCTTCTATGTAAGTGTGACGCCCCCTGCTGCATTACCATATTACTGCTATCACCGCTGCTTCTATGTAAGTGTGACGCCCCCTGCTGCATTACCATATTACTGCTATCACTGCTGCTTCTATGTGAGTGTGACGCTCAATGCTGTATTACCATATTACTGCTATCACCGCTGCTTCTATTTAACCCAATACAGTAATGTGACGCCTCCTGCTGTATTACCATATTACTGCTATCACTGCTGCTTCTATGTAAGTGTGACGCCCCCTGCTGCATTACCATATTACTGCTATCTCTGCTGCTTCTATGTGTGTGACGCCCCTTGCTGCATTACCATATTACTGCTATGTCTGCTGCTTCTATGCGAGTGTGACGCCCCTTGCTGCATTACCATATTACTGCTATCACTGCTGCTTCTATGTAAGTGTGACGCCCCCTGCTGTATTCTCATATTACTGCTATCACTACTGCATTTATGTGAGTGTGATGCCGCCTGCTGTATTATCATATTACTGCTATCGCTGCTGCTTCTATGTAAGTGTGACGCCCCCTGCTGCATTACCATATTACTGCTATCACTGCTGCTTCTATGTAAGTGTGACACCCCCTGCTGTATTACCATATTACTGCTATCACTTCTGCCTCTATGTGAGTGTGACGCCCCCTGCTGCATTACCATATTACTGCTATCACTGCTGCCTCTATGTAAGTGTGACGTCCCCTGCTGCATTACCATATTACTGCTATCACTGCTGCTTCTATGTAAGTGTGACGCCCCCTGCTGCATTACCATATTACTGCTATCGCTGCTGCTTCTATGTAAGTGTGACGCCTTTGCTGTATTGCCACATTACTGCTATCGCTGTTGCTTCTATGTAAGTGTGACGCCCCCTGCTGTATTTCCATATTACTGCTATCGCTGCTGCTTCTTTGTAAGTGTGACGCCCCCTGCTGCATTACCATATTACTGCTATCACTGCTGCTTCTATGTAAGTGTGATGCCCCCTGCTGCATTACCATATTACTGCAATCAGTGCTGCTTCTATGTAAGTGTGACGCCCCCTGCTGCATTACCATATTACTGCTATAACTGCTGCTTCTATGTAAGTGTGACGCCCCCTGCTGCATTACTATATTACTGCTATCACTGCTGCTTCTATGTAAGTGTGACGCCTCCTGCTGCATTACCATATTACTGCTATCACTGCTGCTTCTATGTAAGTGTGACGCCACCTGCTGCATTACCATATTACTGCTATCACTGCTGCCTCTATGTGAGTGTGACGCCCCCTGCTGCATTACCATATTACTGCTATCACTGCTGCTTCTATGTGAGTGTGACGCCCCCTGCTGCATTACCATATTACTGCTATCACTGCTGCTTCTATGTAAGTGTGACGCCCTCTGCTGCATTACCATATTACTGCTATCACTGCTGCTTCTATGTAAGTGTGATGCCCCCTGCTGCATTACCATATTACTGCTATCACTGCTGCTTCTATGTGTGACGCCCCTGCTGCATTACCATATTACTGCTATCACTGCTGCCTCTATGTAAGTGTGACGCCCCCTGCTGCATTACCATATTACTGCTATCACTGCTGCTTTTATGTAAGTGTGACGCCCCCTGCTGTATTATCATATTGCTGCTATCACTGCTGCCTATATGTAACCCCGTACAGTAAGTGTGACGTCCCCTGCTGTATTACATATTACTGCTATCACCGCTGCCTCTATGTAACCCCATACAGTAAGGTGCAAACATTCCACAGGGTGACGTAAATGCTATAAGGTGTAATAAATAAAATTTTAATTACCTACCGGTAAATCCTTAAATAAGAAGGATTTAATTACCTACTGGTAAATCCTTTTCTTGTAGTCCGTAGAGGATGCTGGGGTCCACATTAGTACCATGGGGTATAGACGGGTCCACTAGGAGCCATGGGCACTTTAAGAGTTTGAGAGTGTGGGCTGGCTCCTCCCTCTATGCCCCTCCTACCAGACTCAGTCTAGAAACTGTGCCCGAGGAGACAGACTTACTTCGAGAGAAGGAAATACACAGATAGTGGTGAGATTCACACCAGCTCACACATAACAAGGCAAACCAAGCTAACCAGCCTGAACAACCTCAGCAACAGCTGAATAACAGAATTCAACCAAGTAACAAGGTAGTACCGAACCAAGTAACAACTGCAGGAAAACGAAGCGCTGGGTGGGCGCCCAGCATCCTCTACGGACTACGAGAAAAGGATTTACCGGTAGGTAATTAAAATCCCATTTTCCCTTACGTCCTAGAGGATGCTGGGGTCCACATTAGTACCATGGGGATGTACCAAAGCGCCCAGTACGGGAGGGAGAGTGCAGAGGCTCCTGCAGAACTGATTGACCAAACTTTAGGTCCTCAGAGGCCAAATTATCGAACTTGTAGAACTTAGCAAACGTGTTCGACCCTGACCAAGTAGCCGCTCGGCAAAGCTGTAAAGCCGAGACACCCCGGGCAGCCGCCCAGGAAGAACCCACCTAACGAGTAGAGTGGGCCTTAACAGATTTATGGACACGGCAATCCTGCATGCTGGATAGTGAACCTGATCCAGCGAAAAATCGTCTGCTTAGAAGCAGGATACCCAATCTTATTGGGATCATAAAGTACAAACAGAGCGTCCTACTTTCTGTGACTAGAAGTTCTCTTCACATAAATCTTCAAAGCCCTTACAACATCGAAGGACTTTGAGGTAATTGAGGAGTCAGTAGCCACTGGCACAACAATAGGTTGGTTGATATGAAAAGCCGACACAACCTTTGGAAGAAACTGCTGACGCATCCTGAGCTCAGCTCTATCTTCATGGAAAATCAAGTAGGGGCTCTTGCAGGACAATGCCCTCAATTCAGACACACGCCTAGCCGAAGCTAATGCCAACAGCGTGACCGCCTTCCAAGTGAGAAACTTGACCTCAACCTCCTGTAGAGGCTCGAACCAATCCGATTGCAGGAACTGCAGCACAACGTTAAGATCCCAGGGTGCCGTAGGCGGCACAAAGGGAGGCTGGATGTGCAACACCCATTTCAAGAAAGTCTGAACGTCAGGGAGGGAAGCCAATTGTTTCTGGAAGAAAATGGATAAGGCTTGGACCTTTATGGATCCCAAACGCAGACCCACATCCACACCTGTTGGAGAAAGAGTAGAAACCGTCCACCGTAGGAAACTTCTTGGATTCACACCAAGACGCATACTTTTTCCAAATGCGACGGTAATGTTTAGACGTTACTCCCTTCCTAGCCTGCATCAGGGTAGGAATAACCTTGTTCGGAATGTCCTTCCGAGCTAAGATCTAGCGTTCAACTGCCATGCCGTCAAACGTAGCGTGGTAAGTCTTGATAAGCTAACTGCCCCTGTTGCAGAAGGTCCTCTCGAAGAGGAAGAGGCCTAGGGTCTTCCAGCAGTAACTCCAGAAGATCCGCAGTACCAAGCTCTTCTTGGCCAGTCCGTTCTTGTTGAGGCGGGAGGCCATCATGTCTATTTGAGGTACACCCCAAAAATTTGTTACCTCCGTGAACACCTAACCCCACTATCCCGGATGGAGATAGTGTCTGCTGAGGAAGTCTGCTTCCCAGTTGTCCACTCCCGGAATGAAGATTGCTGACAGCGCCACTGCGTGCTTTTCTGCCCAAAGGAGGATTCTTGTTACCTCCGACATTGCAGCCCTGCTCTTCGTTCCGCCCTGTCGGTTTATGTATGCCACCGTCGTTACATTGTCCGACTGAACCTGAATGGCCTGATCTTTCAGAAGCTGTGCCGCCTGTAAAAGACCGTTGTACACGGCTCTTTGTTCCAGAATGTTTATTTGAAGGATGAATTCCAGACTTGACCAAAAGGATCCAGTTCTGAATCCCGAACCTGCAGACCTCGAGAAGGTGAGGCATCTGTAGCCACCATAGGAGCGAAATCCTGTCTTTCGGCGACAGCCGTATTCTCTGGTGCATGTGCAGGTGAGATCCCGACCACTTGTCCAGGAGACCCAGTTGGAAGGACCTTGCATGAAATCTTCCGTACTGCAGAGCCTCGTAGGAGAATGCACTGATGAACCAATACCCGGGCAGGCTTCAAGACATCCCAGACCATTGTTTGTATCACCAACGCCTTCTCCACCAGTAGAAACATCCTCTGCACTTCCGTGTCAAGGATTATCCCCAGGAAAGACGATCTCCTTGTCGGCTCCAAATGTGACTTTGGAAGATTCAGGATCCATCCATGATCCCTGAGCGGTCGAGTTGTGAGAGCAATGGACTGAAACAACCTTTACCTGGATGATGCCTTTATCAGCAGATCGTCCAGATATGGAATTATGTTCACTCCCTGTCTGCGGAGCAGTACCATCATCTCTGCCATCACCTTGGTGAACACCCTCGGTGCCATGGAGAGGCCGAATGGCAGTGCCTGGAACTGATAATGACAATGCAGCAGTGCAAATCTTAGATAAGCCTGGTGAGGCGGCCAGATTGGAATGTGAAGGTATGCATCCTTGATATCCAGGGATACCAGGAATTCCCCCTCCTCAACACCTGACATCACCGCTCTCAGAGACTCCATTTTGAACTTGAATTCCCTCAAATAGGGGTTTAACGACTTCAAGTTAAAAATTGGTCTGACCGAACCATCCGGTTTCGATACCACAAATAGGTTTGAATAGTAACCCTTGCTTTCCAGATGAGGTGGAACCGTAACAATGACATTTGTTTGAACCAATTTTTGAATGGCTTCCTGTAGGATAGCCCTTTCTGTCAGCAAAGCTGGTAAGCCGGATTTGAAGCATATGTGGGGGTGGGAGCTCTTAAAATTCCAGTCTGTACCCCTGGGACACAATATCCTGTACCCAGGGATCCAGGCCGGATGATACCCAGACGTGACTGAAAAGTCTGAGTCTCGCTCCCGACAGCCCGCTCTCCAGGCTGGGAGGTCCTCCGTCATGCTGAGGATTTTGGGGAAACAGAGCCAGGCTTCTGTTCCTGGGAACCTGCAGGTGCAGGTTTTTTGGATTTTCCCCGACCACTTCTGAAGAAAGTGGTAGGGGCTTTGGACTTCTTAACCTTTGCGGTCCGAAAGGACTGCATTGTAAATGCAGAAAAAGATTTCTTCAGTGTCTGAGTGGCTGAGGGAAGAAAGGTTGACTTACCTGCGGTTGCCGTGGAGATCCACGCATCCAAAGATTCCCCAAAGAGAGCCTGACCTGTGAAGGCGCAGGGAAGGAAAGCGAGGCGTTCTTATTGTCTGTGAAGTAAGCCTCCTCATCCTGCTCAGGTGGTTTGTCAGTAATGTGTAACACATCCCTAATTGCCTCAATCATGAGCTGCACCCCCTTTGCAAGGGATGCCTCACCCCACCCACCACGGAATGTTCCCATCACCGTCTCCCGTATCAGAGTCGGTATCCGTGTCGACTTGCATTACCTGGGCAAGAGCACGTTTTGTGGGCATACACCAGGGGAGTTTGTTAGGTAGTGGGAGATGAATACGACAAAACCTCTACAGATTTTTTCAAAACCTCAGTTTCAGTCTCATTATGAGCTATCCTAGATAATATCTGGGATATCATTCCCTTAATTGAAGCCACCCACAACGGTTCGGATTCAGAAGGCTGAGACATGATACTACATTCCCGAGTACATGGAATGGATTCCTCTGGGGAAGATACATAGTCTGCAGCACAGGACACAGAGTTCCTGGACATGGTAATGTGAGATATATACACACACACACACACACACACACACACACACACACACACACACACACACACACACACACACACACACACACACACACACAGGAAAAGGTCAGACACAGTTTCCCCCCAGGTATCTTCAGAGAGACACAGAGTTAATGGAGCCAGCACACACAGCGCCCCAGTATGCAGTTATACAATAAAAGCCTGGAGCCAACTGTGCAACCTTACTAGACTACACAGCGTAAAATAGTGAATAACACCCCCCCCTCCCCCTTCTAGAACCCCCTGGTACCGCACAGGATTTCTGGAGTTATGTGGAGGGTCAGCGCTCCCTGTCAGCGTCTGTGTGTGTGATCTGCAGGGAGAAAATGGCGCTGGTGAGCTGCTGGATCCACTCTGAGAAGCTCCGCCCCCATCATGGCGCGTCTTCCCGCACTTTGAGATTATACTGGCCTGAGGTAAAACACATTGCTAGCAGTAGAATACCTTCCCTGATAGCCAAGATGACCAGTTTTAAGGGTATTGCGCTGGCCCAGGGCACCCCTCACAGCACCGCACATCCGTACCTCTGAGCCCTCCGGAGCGTAGCTTCACTGCTGCGCTTCTACCCTGATGCAGCCATTCACACCTGTTCCCCACTTGTCGGGTCGCCGGCAATCTACTCACCACCGACGTCTTCTGGCTCTGATAGGGGGTGACGGCATGCTGCGGGAGTGAGCGGTTACCTCGGAGGCTTGCGATCATCACCCTCAGGAGCTCAGTGTCCTGTCAGCAGAGATAGTGGACATTAACCTCAGAGGGTTGGATACTACTCCCCCGTAAGTCCCATGAAGCAGGGAGGCTGTTGCCAGCAGCCTCCCTGTAACCTAACTCTAATAAAAACAACAAAACTAGAAAAACTCCTAGGAGCTCCCCCAGCTGTGACCGGCTCCTCCGGGCACATTTTCCAAACTGAGTCTGGTAGGAGGGGCATAGAGGGAGGAGCCAGCTCACACTCTCAAACTCTTAAAGTACCCATGGCTCCCAAGGGACCCGTCTATACCCCATGGTACTAATGTGGACCCCAGCATCCTCTAGGACGTAAGAGAAATATAGGATACCATGAACTTATGTGAGGGGCTAAACGCAATTTTTGGAATTAGAGATATATATGCATTTAATACATAGAAGCCAAGATAAACCCCCACCTGTCATTCATTGTAACGGTCATTTGCGCAGGGGGCGAGGCAGCGACACCGCCATCTTACTTACTCTTGTACACCTAAGAAAGCGAGCAGCGCTGTGTCCGGCTGCTTGTTCAGTCGCAGGACACAATCCCAGTACGCATCTTCTTCTTTCTCATGTTCCAGAGCATACAGCATGAAGAGCGGAGGATAGAGCCGCGGCAGCAGCACAGGCAGGACCAGGCCGGAACTAGTGACCACGTACCTACAGGAGTCATGTGACCGTTATCACCCGGCACCAGCAGCGAATTCTGCTCAACAACATTTTATTTTTGGAGCATTTTAATTAAAAATTTAAGTTATTTTGTGACTAAATGTAACAGCATCAGGTGGTCCCTGAGCTGGATATGGGGCCGGTGTCATCACAGATGAGCCGATAATGGCCCTCATTCCGAGTTGTTCGCTCTGTAATTTTCTTTGCATCGCATCGATTTTCCGCTAATTGCGCATGCGCAATGTCCGCACTGCGACTGCGCCAAGTAAATTTGCTATGAAATTAGGTATTTTACTCACGGCATTACGAGGTTTTTTCTTCGTTCAGGCGATCGTAATGTGATTGACAGGAAGTGGGTGTTTCTGGGCGGAAACAGGCCGTTTTATGGGAGTGTGTGAAAAAACGCTACAGTTTCTGGGAAAAACGCGGGAGTGGCTGAAGAAACGGAGGAGTGTCTGGGCGAACGCTGGGTGTGTTTGTGACGTCAAACCAGGAACGAAACGGCCTGAACTGATCGCAGTGGCAGAGTAAGTCTGGAGCTGCTCAGAAACTGCTAAGAAGTGTCTATTCACAATTTTGAGAATCTTTCGTTCACAATTTTGATAAGCTAAGATTCAGTCCCAGTAGGCGGCGGCTTAGCGTGTGCAAAGCTGCTAAAAGCAGCTAGCGAGCGAACAACTCGGAATGAGGGCCAATGACGTGATGAAAAGTCAGTCCCACCGAGGAGTGACGCTGCAGTGACCTCCGCTCAGACTGAGCCGCATGTATAGTATGTAGGGAGGCCAATCCCGGGATCGGCGGGATCCCGGGATTTGGGCCCAAAAATGCTGGGATTTGAATCCTGGGATTGGAGCCTCCAATCCCGGAATTCACGGGATTAGAGTGCGCATGCGCAGTTTTGCCGGACAGCGCTGAGCACTATAGCACAGCGCTGCCCGGCTGTCAGCGATGTAGTTACATCAGCTATGGACACACACACACTGACCGCGCTGGCGGCATTTCAAACGTAGCGCCGCCCGCCAGCCAATCAGAGCTGGCAGACCGGCAGCCAATCAGGGAAGCGGCAGCTGCCGCGGCCCCTGATTGGCTGCCGGACTGCCAGTTCTGACTGGCTGGTGGCCAGCGCTACGTTTGAAATGCCGCCAGCGCGGTCAGTGTGTGTGTGTCCATGGCTGGTGCCCGCGGTCCGCCCGTAAGTAGTAAGTGTTTATCTTATCGCTACCTACACCCACACTCTCTGCTCCTAACATCCTCCCTCTGCTCGCTACACCCACCAGCACCTTCCCTTCCTGTACCTTACATGCTCACTACACACCCACTCTCCCGCTGCTCCCTACACCCCACTCTCCCTCACTGCTCCCTACACCCACCCTTCCCTCCCTGCTCCCTACACCCACTCTCCCGCTGCTCCCTACACCCACTCTCCCGCTGCTCCCTACACCCACTCTCCCGCTGCTGCTCCCTACACCCACCCTCCCGCTGCTCCCTACTCCCACCCTCCCGCTGCTCCCTACTCCCACCCTCCCGCTGCTCCCTACACCCACTCTCCCGCTGCTCCCTACACCCACCCTCCCGCTGCTCCCTACACCCACCCTCCCGCTGCTCCCTACACCCACTCTCCCTCACTGCTCCCTACACCCACTCTCCCACTGCTCCCTACACCCACCCTCCCTCACTGCCCCCTACACCCACCCTCTCGCTGCTCCCTACACCCACCCTACCTCACTGCTCCCTACACCCACCCTCCCCGCTGCTCCCTACACCCACTCTACCGCTGCTCCCTACATCCACCCTCCCGCTGCTCCCTACATCCACCCTGCCTTTCTGCCCTCCACATATACTTTCCCTGCTCCCTACACTGATCCCTACTGCAATCCCGGGATTGAGCATTTTTCAATCCCGAATCCCGGGATTGAAAAAATGCCCCGGGATTGGCCTCCCTAATAGTATGGCTTCAGTGCAGGCAGTAATGACAAGTGAGGAGAAATAAATTCGCGGAATTCCTATTCTTACCCAGCTTCAGGAGACTGGGAGCCGGAGGCTGTCCTCCCATTGTAGAGGTGAGGTCTCTCAGGAGATTCCCGGAGGGTGGCTGATGGCTGGAGGGTGCTGCCCTCTTCAGGGAGGTCTGGGAACAGGAACCTGGTGGAGAGCGGGCAGGGTGTTACTGCAGCCAGTATGACGCACAGTGATACAGTCATTACTATACTATGCATGTCGCTTCTCTTCTGCAATATCCAGCCCTGGAGAGTCTTACCTTAATATTAACTTTAAATTGTGCAACAATACACAAAAGAAAACGCTGAGTAACACAATTTTACCAGTATTTACCGACTACTGCGATACAAAGTCGGGGAAGGGGCAATGGTACTATATTCTGATATTAAATAATAAATAAAAGCAGTGGAAAGAATGCTACAGACAATGAAATCTCCATGTATAAGGAACGCACAGAACAGAGCTGTTTTCCAGGGATTGTGTCTATTATACTTATGGACAATACAGGAGCCTCTAGAACCAGCAACTCATAGGCTTGTTTAGAATTCAAGAACCCTGGGGTGGGGGTAGGTGTGCGAGCGTGTGTGCGTGTGTGTGTGTGTGTGGGGGGGGGGGGGTCCAGACAGATAAGGAGTACTTAGTGTTTTCCAGCCTGTACATCATGATCGCCTATCCTATGGCCACCAGGGGACGCCATTTTACCCCTCCTGCTGGATCTCCCCCTGACACCCTGGGGTGGGGTGGGGGTAGGTGTCTGGACAGACATGTAGTACTTACTGTAGTGTTTTCCACCTTATTCACCTATTGATGGATCTCCCCCTGACACCCTGGGGTGGGGTGGGGGTAGGTGCCTGGACAGACATGAGTACTTACTGTAGTGTTTTCCACCTTATTCCCCTATTGATGGATCTCCCCCTGACACCCTGGGGGTGGGGGTAGGTGTCTGGACAGACATGGAGTACCTACTGTAGTGTTCTCCACCTTATTCCCCTATTGATGGATCTCCCCCTGACACCCTGGGGTGGGGTGGGGGTAGGTGTCTGGACAGACATGAGTACTTACTGTAGTGTTTTCCACCTTATTCCCCTATTGATGGATCTCCCCCTGACACCCAGGGGTGGGGTGGGGGTAGGTGTCTGGACAGACATGGAGTACCTACTGTAGTGTTTTCCACCTTATTCCCCTATTGATGGATCTCCCCCTGACACCCTGGGGTGGGGTGGGGGTAGGTGTCTGGACAGACATGGAATACTTACTGTAGTGTTTTCCACCTTATTCCCCTATTGATGGATCTCCCCCTGACACCCTGGGGTGGGGGTAGGTGTCTGGACAGACATGGAGTACTTACTGTAGTGTTTTCCACCTTATTCCCCTATTGATGGATCTTCCCCTGACACCCTGGGGTGGGGTGGGGGTAGGTGTCTGGACAGACATGTAGTACTTACTGTAGTGTTTTCCACCTTATTCCCCTATTGATGGATCTCCCCCTGACACCCTGGG
Organism: Pseudophryne corroboree; assembly: GCF_028390025.1. Classification (NCBI taxonomy): domain Eukaryota; kingdom Metazoa; phylum Chordata; class Amphibia; order Anura; family Myobatrachidae; genus Pseudophryne; species Pseudophryne corroboree. The sequence goes on from NW_026967609.1 coordinate 98,861, forward strand.
GTGGGGGTAGGTGTCTGGACAGACATGTAGTACTTACTGTAGTGTTTTCCACCTTATTCCCCTATTGATGGATCTCCCCCTGACACCCTGGGGTGGGGGTAGGTGTCTGGACAGACATGTAGTACTTACTGTAGTGGTTTCCACCTTATTCCCCTATTGATGGATCTCCCCCTGACACCCTGGGGTGGGGGTAGGTGTCTGGACAGACATGGAGTACTTACTGTAGTGTTTTCCACCTTTTTCCCCTATTGATGGATCTCCCCCTGACACCCTGGGGTGGGGTGGGGGTAGGTGTCTGGACAGACATGTAGTACTTACTGTAGTGTTTTCCACCTTATTCCCCTATTGATGGATCTCCCCCTGACACCCTGGGGTGGGGTGGGGGTAGGTGTCTGGACAGACATGTAGTACTTACTGTAGTGGTTTCCACCTTATTCCCCTATTGATGGATCTCCCCCTGACACCCTGGGGTGGGGTGGGGGTAGGTGTCTGGACAGACATGTAGTACTTACTGTAGTGGTTTCCACCTTATTCCCCTATTGATGGATCTCCCCCCTGACACCCTGGGGTGGGGGTAGGTGTCTGGACAGACATGTAGTACTTACTGTAGTGTTTTCCACCTTATTCCCCTATTGATGGATCTCCCCCCTGACACCCTGGGGTGGGGGTAGGTGTCTGGACAGACATGTAGTACTTACTGTAGTGGTTTCCACCTTATTCCCCTATTGATGGATCTCCCCCCTGACACCCTGGGGTGGGGGTAGGTGTCTGGACAGACATGTAGTACTTACTGTAGTGTTTTCCACCTTATTCCCCTATTGATGGATCTCCCCCTGACACCCTGGGGTGGGGTGGGGGTAGGTGTCTGGACAGACATGTAGTACTTACTGTAGTGGTTTCCACCTTATTCCCCTATTGATGGATCTCCCCCCTGACACCCTGGGGTGGGGGTAGGTGTCTGGACAGACATGTAGTACTTACTGTAGTGGTTTCCACCTTATTCCCCTATTGATGGATCTCCCCCCTGACACCCTGGGGTGGGGGTAGGTGTCTGGACAGACATGTAGTACTTACTGTAGTGTTTTCCACCTTATTCCCCTATTGATGGATCTCCCCCTGACACCCTGGGGTGGGGTGGGGGTAGGTGTCTGGACAGACATGTAGTACTTACTGTAGTGGTTTCCACCTTATTCCCCTATTGATGGATCTTCCCCTGACACCCTGGGGTGGGGGTAGGTGTCTGGACAGACATGTAGTACTTACTGTAGTGTTTTCCACCTTATTCCCCTATTGATGGATCTCCCCCTGACACCCTGGGGTGGGGGTAGGTGTCTGGACAGACATGTAGTACTTACTGTAGTGTTTTCCACCTTATTCCCCTATTGATGGATCTCCCCCTGACACCCTGGGGTGGGGGTAGGTGTCTGGACAGACATGTAGTACTTACTGTAGTGGTTTCCACCTTATTCCCCTATTGATGGATCTTCCCCTGACACCCTGGGGTGGGGGTAGGTGTCTGGACAGACATGTAGTACTTACTGTAGTGTTTTCCACCTTATTCCCCTATTGATGGATCTCCCCCTGACACCCTGGGGTGGGGTGGGGGTAGGTGTCTGGACAGACATGTAGTACTTACTGTAGTGGTTTCCACCTTATTCCCCTATTGATGGATCTTCCCCTGACACCCTGGGGTGGGGGTAGGTGTCTGGACAGACATGTAGTACTTACTGTAGTGTTTTCCACCTTATTCCCCTATTGATGGATCTCCCCCTGACACCCTGGGGTGGGGTGGGGGTAGGTGTCTGGACAGACATGTAGTACTTACTGTAGTGTTTTCCACCTTATTCCCCTATTGATGGATCTCCCCCTGACACCCTGGGGTGGGGTGGGGGTAGGTGTCTGGACAGACATGTAGTACTTACTGTAGTGGTTTCCACCTCATTCCCCTATTGATGGATCTCCCCCTGACACCCTGGGGTGGGGTGGGGGTAGGTGTCTGGACAGACATGTAGTACTTACTGTAGTGTTTTCCACCTTATCCCCCTATTGATGGATCTTCCCCTGACACCCTGGGGTGGGGGTAGGTGTCTGGACAGACATGTAGTACTTACTGTAGTGTTTTCCACCTTATTCCCCTATTGATGGATCTCCCCCTGACACCCTGGGGTGGGGTGGGGGTAGGTGTCTGGACAGACATGTAGTACTTACTGTAGTGTTTTCCACCTTATTCCCCTATTGATGGATCTCCCCCTGACACCCTGGGGTGGGGGTAGGTGTCTGGACAGACCTGTAGTGTTTTCCACCTTATTCCCCTATTGATGGATCTCCCCCTGACACCCTGGGGTGGGGGTAGGTGTCTGGACAGACATGTAGTACTTACTGTAGTGTTTTCCACCTTATTCCCCTATTGATGGATCTCCCCCTGACACCCTGGGGTGGGGGTAGGTGTCTGGACAGACATGTAGTACTTACTGTAGTGTTTTCCACCATATCCCCCTATTGATGGATCTCCCCCTGACACCCTGGGGTGGGGTGGGGGTAGGTGTCTGGACAGACATGGAGTACTTACTGTAGTGTTTTCCACCATATCCCCCTATTGATGGATCTCCCCCTGACACCCTGGGGTGGGGGTAGGTGTCTGGACAGACATGGAGTACTTACTGTAGTGTTTTCCACCTTATCCCCCTATTGATGGATCTCCCCCTGACACCCTGGGGTGGGGTGGGGGTAGGTGTCTGGACAGACATGTAGTACTTACTGTAGTGTTTTCCACCTTATTCCCCTATTGATGGATCTCCCCCCTGACACCCTGGGGTGGGGTGGGGGTAGGTGTCTGGACAGACATGTAGTACTTACTGTAGTGTTTTCCACCTTATTCCCCTATTGATGGATCTCCCCCTGACACCCTGGGGTGGGGGTAGGTGTCTGGACAGACATGTAGTACTTACTGTAGTGGTTTCCACCTTATTCCCCTATTGATGGATCTCCCCCTGACACCCTGGGGTGGGGGTAGGTGTCTGGACAGACATGTAGTACTTACTGTAGTGGTTTCCACCTTATTCCCCTATTGATGGATCTCCCCCTGACACCCTGGGGTGGGGGTAGGTGTCTGGACAGACATGGAATACTTACTGTAGTGTTTTCCACCTTATTCCCCTATTGATGGATCTCCCCCTGACACCCTGGGGTGGGGGTAGGTGTCTGGACAGACATGGAGTACTTACTGTAGTGTTTTCCACCTTATTCCCCTATTGATGGATCTCCCCCTGACACCCTGGGGTGGGGTGGGGGTAGGTGTCTGGACAGACATGTAGTACTTACTGTAGTGGTTTCCACCTTATTCCCCTATTGATGGATCTCCCCCTGACACCCTGGGGTGGGGTGGGGGTAGGTGTCTGGACAGACATGTAGTACTTACTGTAGTGGTTTCCACCTTATCCCCCTATTGATGGATCTCCCCCTGACACCCTGGGGTGACTTAGCTGGTCTCTGGTTAATATGCGTCTCCCCCTGCTGCTCTAATCTTCTGTAGAAGCCGAGGCGCCAACCTTGCCACCTCCTGCCAGCTACCCAGGGGATCACGGTGATCTGCCGGTGCGTAGTCCCACTGCTGACTTGCAGCTGTAATTCTCCCGGTTCT
>NW_026967609.1:407500-528654 GCF_028390025.1 Pseudophryne corroboree
CTGGCTCCTTGAGGACGGCCCTATCTATAGACGGTACCGCCACTTGTTCTGATAAGCGTGTGAGCGCCTTATCCACCCTAAGGGGTGTTTCCCAACGCGCCCTAACTTCTGGCGGGAAAGGGTATACCGCCCATATTTTCTATCGGGGGGAACCCACGCATCATCACACACTTCATTTAATTTATCTGATTCAGGAAAAACTACGGTAGTTTTTTCACATCCCACATAATACCCTCTTTTGTGGTACTTGTAGTATCAGAAATATGTAACACCTCCTTCATTGCCCTTAACGTGTGGCCCTAATAAGGAATACGTTTGTTTATTCACCGTCGACACTGGATTCAGTGTCTGTGTCTGTGTCGACCGACTAAAGTAAACGGGCGTTTTAAAAACCCCTGACGGTGTTTTTGAGACGTCTGGACCGGTACTAATTGTTTGTCGGCCGTCTCATGTCGTCAACCGACCTTGGCGCGTGTTGACATTATCACGTAATTCCCTAAATAAGCCATCCATTCCGGTGTCGACTCCCTAGAGAGTGACATCACCATTACAGGCAATTGCTCCGCCTCCTCACCAACATCGTCCTCATACATGTCGACACACACGTACCGACACACAGCACACACACAGGGAATGCTCTGATAGAGGACAGGACCTACTAGCCCTTTGGAGAGACAGAGGGAGAGTTTGCCAGCACACACCAAAAACGCTATAATTATATAGGGACAACCTTATATAAGTGTTTTCCCTTATAGCATCTTTTTTATATATTTCTAACGCCAAATTAGTGCCCCCCCTCTCTGTTTTAACCCTGTTTCTGTAGTGCAGTGCAGGGGAGAGCCTGGGAGCCTTCCCTCCAGCCTTTCTGTGAGGGAAAATGGCGCTGTGTGCTGAGGAGATAGGCCCCGCCCCTTTTTCGGCGGCCTCGTCTCCCGCTCTTAACGGATTCTGGCAGGGGTTAAATATCTCCATATAGCCCCCGGAGGCTATATGTGAGGTATTTTTAGCCAAAAAAGGTTTTCATTTGCCTCCCAGGGCGCCCCCCTCCCAGCGCCCTGCACCCTCAGTGACTGCCGTGTGAAGTGTGCTGAGAGGAAAATGGCGCACAGCTGCAGTGCTGTGCGCTACCTTAAGAAGACTGAGGAGTCTTCTGCCGCCGATTCTGGACCTCTTCTCGTTTCAGGCATCTGCAAGGGGGCCGGCGGCGAGGCTCCGGTGACCATCCAGGCTGTACCTGTGATCGTCCCTCTGGAGCTAATGTCCAGTAGCCAAGAAGCCAATCCATCCTGCACACAGGTGAGTTCACTTCTTCTCCCCTAAGTCCCTCGTTGCAGTGATCCTGTTGCCAGCAGGACTCACTGTAAAATAAAAAACCTAAGCTAAACTTTTCTAAGCAGCTCTTTAGGAGAGCCACCTAGATTGTACCCTTCTCGGCCGGGCACAAAAATCTAACTGAGGCTTGGAGGAGGGTCATAGGGGGAGGAGCCAGTGCACACCACCTGATCCTAAAGCTTTACTTTTTGTGCCCTGTCTCCTGCGGAGCCGCTATTCCCCATGGTCCTTTCAGGAACCCCAGCATCCACTAGGACGATAGAGAAAAAGGGAGAACCTTTTCTTAGAGTCCAGATCCACGGACCAGGACCGCAGCCAGAGAATCCGGCGAGCCAGAATGTATGTACTGTAGTAGAAGCCTTGGCCGTCAGAATACCAGCATCAGAAGCCGCCTCCTTAACGTAATGAGAAGCTGTGACAATATACAATAGACATTGTGGCCGGAGAGACCAACCAGCCACACGTGTAATGGCGGCTGCGGCACTGAAGGTGTTAACCCTCGTGCCCGGCGCCATATTAAGGGAAAATGGGCGCTGGGCGTCACTGTTAAACGTACTTACGGCGCTGGGCACGGACTGTTTAAAAGTTTGTTTAATGATGTGATTTAACATGTCATATGTAGTGCTCTATGCACAATTGCAGGAATGCATGTTTAACTGTATGTATTTTATATTCAAGATGTGGTCATCTGTATATTTAAAGAGGAAAATGCACTTACTCTTATAGATGTCTGAATCTTATCCTCTGGGAATAGGACAGGGCCCTTAGCATGCCACTTCCTAGCAGAGAGGTGTGAAGGACAATACCTTTTGATGTGTAAGTTCCTTAGAGAGAGATGCTAATCACTGGGTCTATGGGCTTGGAACTTGTTTCATGTACCTGATTTAATTGACATACAAACGACCTATGCAGGAAGGAAGACTGTTTGTTTGTATTGTAGCCATTCCTGTTGTAATCTCACACCCTGGGTTTGCCTGGAGATGTGACTGAGACAGAAACATTGTATTTTGAAGCTATGTGATAAATTTATCAATAGTGAATGTTAATCTGATACCAAACGTTGTCTGGGTGACAGGAAGGAGGATATTGTTTTATTGCACTTATATCCTTGTAAAATGTGATTTATTGGTATTTTGTAAGATAACCTGATTGGTTGGAGAAGACAGGGAGGGCTTACCCCCCTGTGATACTGTGTGGAAAATTGACATAAAAAGGAGACCTGCGTGCCTCCAGAGGTATTGTAACATCTTCTTCTGCTGAAAACATCTAATTGTATGCTGTTGCCCCTAGCAATAGGGAGGAGCCTTTTTAAAGGTTATTTGAGCAATAAACATCTTTGCCTCAAGAAGACTGCTTCATCTTGTGACCTACAGGGTTAGGCCAAACCTAGCCCCGTTCTCCGGCTGTCCAGGGAAGCACCTGACGTCTCCAAGCTCCGCCTTCCGCCAGCTACCGGTAGAGGCCTAGCAAGTGGCTAGTGGGGATTCGTCAGCACCACACAGCTGTGGTAAGGCAGTGCATCGGCACATACATAGCAGAACCGTGGTTCCAAACGCCACGGCAGGTTAGGAGTTTGGTGGTGGCAGCAAGAACCCGCCCACAACGCAGTGGGTGGAGTCAGTAACAGGCGGTTACTGACGGTAAGCGGGAATCCCCTATGTGGTCAGGCCTCGTGCGGCTTGACCTTCCAATCTGTGCGCAGTCAACGGGACGCGAAAGCGGCGAGTGCTTTCGTACGGTACCGTCCTGTCACAGAAATTGGTGGCATAGTGGTGGGATAATCCCAGGCGGCTTTTCATCACCCGATTGGAGAAGCCGAGTTACTCAGGAGAGGAGTAACTGCAGCGCAGGAGAACGCACAAGATGGCGGAATTCAGCGGAATGTCCAAGGAGGATCTGGAGATCGTATGCCAGGGGAAGGGTGTGGAAATCCCTTCAAACGCGTCCAGGAGCGTCATGCAGGCGGCGCTCAGGAGCTGGGAGGAGTCTCATCGGGCGGAGGTGGAAAGCACTGACGGCGTCAGCATCGCAGAGGACGGCCCACCAGTGGACCTTCGTGAGGAACCGGTGAGAACCACAAGCCCCGCCCTCTCTCACAGCAGCAATGTTTCCCAGCAATCCCTAGCAGGGCCAGGATCCCAACGTCCCAGGGGGGGGCGACCCGGATACCCTAGCAGATCGGCTAGCAGAATTGGGGGAAAGGGCAACGGAGCAAGAACGCATGCTTGTCATTCGGATGTGGCATGCGGAGCGGGCATCACAGGCCGTGGTACCCCGGGAGCCGTTGTCAGCTGTTGTACACAGATCAGGACGTATTCAGTTTGCCAAGTTTGCAGACAGTGATGGGGACATTGATGGACATTTGCAAGTCTTTGAGAGGACTTGTAAACTACATGATCTACCCAAGTCAGAGTGGGTGAGACACCTTGTGCCCACTCTGCATGGAGAGGCCTTGGAGGCCTATCGAGGAGTGGCGACGGAGGACTGCGGGAACTACGACGAAGTCGCGAAGGCCCTCCTCCAGCGATTCTTCATCACTCCCGAGTCTTACAGGAAGAAATTCAGAGACTTGCCTAAGAATCCTAGCAGCACCCATGAGCAGTTCGCCACCCAGCTGCGGCAGTACGTGGTGAAGTGGGTGAAGGATTCGGAAGCCACTACATGGGACGCACTGATCGACCTGATCTGCAGGGAGCAGTTCTACCGCAGGTGCGCCCAAGAAGTGAAGGAGTGGGTGCTAGATCGGGAGCCACCCAGCTTAAAAATGGCTGCCCAATTAGCCGACAAATATGTGGCAATTCGGCCACGGGGGCAGAAGCGCCCCGCCAGCAGCCATCTCCAACAGACTGTACCACCAAGGGGACCCCCCTCTTCAGCTCATCATCCCCAAAGACAAGCAACTTCCAACCCGGGTGCTCTTGGCCAGCAACCGCACCGCAGCGTCCCTGCAACTGATCAGAGATCATCGGTGCCACGACTGGAGAAGAAGTGCTACGGCTGTGGGAAAATCGGACATCTGAGGATGAACTGTCCTGCATCCCAAGCACCCCAGACTCGTGCCCCAAATCCGAGTGCTGGAGCCCGGATCGCTTGTTTGACGAGAGGAGATGAGCCTACAGAGACTGTTCCCCCTCCAGTCAGTCCGATGGAGTGTGGCGAGAGACAGGTGCACTCTGCGGAGAGAGTCACCTGCATGGCCAAACAGCCCCTACACAACATGTGGAGGCACCTGCAGCCAGTCCACGTGGGACCCCTGCAGGGAGAAGGCCTAAGAGACTCTGGGGCCTCAATCACTGTGGTGAGCCCCCACCTTATAGATCCTGCTGCAGTATTGCAGGGTCGCACTGCCACGGTCACCCTGGCAGAAGGAACAGAAAAAGCGGTTCCCATGGCAAGAGTCTACCTGGACTGGGGAGCTGGACCAGAGTTGCGAGAAGTTGCCGTCATGGATGGTCTCCCAACTGATGTGGTCCTAGGAAATGATCTGGGTGGTGGGATCGTCACTATGTTTGTTGGCGCCATTCCCCGGAATCAAGTTCCAAAACCACCGTTGACATCAGCTACTCCAGCACAGCCCAGCCCAGAGGAAAAGACTACAGCTGCTAGACAACTGCCAGCACAGCCAACCACAGCTTCAACCAGCCCAGAGGAAAAGATCACAGCGGATAGATCAGCACATCAGCCCCGCATGCCTTTTGCCTCTGGTATGCCTACGTCCCTTAGCAACGCAGAGGATGTCGGTTCCAGCTCGTGTGATCCTGTGGAGGTGCCCAATGATGCTCCTGACCCAAGTGGTTTGCCAACTCCGGCGGTGAGTATGAGAAACCACACTGATTTTTCCATGACTGACCCCTACCAGACTGACCCTAGTAGTCCCCACCTAGATCCCCCTGTAGAGTGTCCCAATTTAGGAGAGATTGAGGGCCACAGGCAGGAGTTTAGGGAGGCTCAACTCTCTGACCCATCCCCAAAAGGCATGAGGCGCCACTCTGGCAGCGGCCTTGACAGGGTTGGGGCAGGAAGTTTGACCTGGCGGGAAGGGTTAAGGTACAGGGTAGCCAGGAAAGTGGGAGGGGATAGACCAGATAGGGAATGTGTCCAACTGGTCCCCTCAGGGAACGTTCCTGCGCAACCGGTGTCGGTTGCCAGCGAAACCCCTTTGGACAGCAACCCGGAGACAGACCGTACCCTGAAGTGCCTGACACAGAGCTTACCCTGGTCTGGAATGTCGGATGACGCCCAGACCAAATTAAAGGCTGGTGCCATGCGTTGGCAGCCGGGGCACTCCAGCGGTTGTGTTGTCTCTGGGCCTCTGCCCATAGGAGAACCCTTGCAGCAAGTTGCTGTGGACATAGCAGGTCCCCTGCCTGTGCACAGTAGATCGGGGAAGACACGCAGCCTCCCTGTAGTGGATGCCACACAGGATCCAGAGGCTGGTGGTCTGGCCGCCATCACTGTGGCACAGGTAGCGGACAAGGAGGAAGGAGTAGGCCTAGGTGACAGGGTAGGTTTCCCGAGTCATAGGTTGACGGAGGAGGATTGGAGGGCAGGTCTGACAGTTAGGGCAGACAGTTGCCAGATAGGTATGACGGAGGTGCAGTGGCTGGGGAACCATGTGGGAGGAGACAGGGGTAGGCCCAACCCAGAGGGGGTGGAGGCAACCAGAGGCTGTCCCCGACCCACATCACCCAGACAGGTACGGACCTTAGAACCTGTAAGGCCCTACGGACATGTTGTCATTGACTTTAGTCCTGTAGTGAACCCCTTGACAGAGATGGCTAGGAAGGGCATTCCCAAGTCAGTGGACTTTGCACCCGCTTGCGAGTTGGCATTCCAGTCATTGAAGAAGACTCGGGTACCCGCTCCAGTGCTGATGGCGCACATTCTTGACCAGGACTGTGTGTTACGAACTATTGCGCCACTGCACGGACTGGGAGCAGTACCGAGACGGAAAGAGCCATATGGGCAGGAGCACCCTGTGGCCTGTTTGAGCAGGAAACTGCTATGGTGGGAGGTGGGGTATGCCACAATTGGGACACCTTGGGTGGCACTTGTTTGTAACCAGCCCCCCGCCGTGGTGACTTACCACCCACCTGTTAGGTGGCTGCAACCTACCTTGGGGAAATTTGACAGACTTTTGTGGTGGAGCCTTGAACTTGGACTTCAGGTGGCCTATTTGAACATTGTGCACCCACGAAGAGAGGCCCACTACACTATGGATGAACTGTCTAGGCCAGAGCCTACACATCCCAGGTAGCGTCCCCTTCACCCCAACGGACTGCGGGACCAGGACCCAAATTGTTGGGACATGGGTCCCTGGTTGACCTGCTTGAATGGGGGGGGAGGAGTGTGGCCAGAGAGACCAACCAGCCACACGTGTAATGGCGGCTGCGGCACTGAAGGTGTTAACCCTCGTGCCCGGCGCCATATTAAGGGACAATGGGCGCTGGGCGTCACTGTTAAACGTACTTACGGCGCTGGGCACGGACTGTTTAAAAGTTTGTTTAATGATGTGATTTAACATGTCATATGTAGTGCTCTATGCACAATTGCAGGAATGCATGTTTAACTGTATTTATTTTATATTCAAGATGTGGTCATCTGTATATTTAAAGAGGAAAATGCACTTACTCTTATAGATGTCTGAATCTTATCCTCTGGGAATAGGACAGGGCCCTTAGCATGACACTTCCTAGCAGAGAGGTGTGAAGGACAATATTTTTTGATGTGTAAGTTCCTTAGAGAGAGATGCTAATCACTGGGTCTATGGGCTTGGAACTTGTTTCATGTACCTGATTTAATTGACATACAAACGACCTATGCAGGAAGGAAGACTGTTTGTTTGTATTGTAGCCATTCCTGTTGTAATCTCACACCCTGGGTTTGCCTGGAGATGTGACTGAGACAGAAACATTGTATTTTGAAGCTATGTGATAAATTTATCAATAGTGAATGTTAATCTGATACCAAACGTTGTCTGGGTGACAGGAAGGAGGATATTGTTTTATTGCACTTATATCCTTGTAAAATGTGATTTATTGGTATTTTGTAAGATAACCTGATTGGTTGGAGAAGACAGGGAGGGCTTACCCCCCTGTGATACTGTGTGGAAAATTGACATAAAAAGGAGACCTGCGTGCCTCCAGAGGTATTGTAACATCTTATTCTGCTGAAAACATCTAATTGTATGCTGTTGCCCCTAGCAATAGGGAGGAGCCTTTTTAAAGGTTATTTGAGCAATAAACATCTTTGCCTCAAGAAGACTGCTTCATCTTGTGACCTACAGGGTTAGGCCAAACCTAGCCCCGTTCTCCGGCTGTCCAGGGAAGCACCTGACGTCTCCAAGCTCCGCCTTCCGCCAGCTACCGGTAGAGGCCTAGCAAGTGGCTAGTGGGGATTCGTCAGCACCACACAGCTGTGGTAAGGCAGTGCATCGGCACATACATAGCAGAACCGTGGTTCCAAACGCCACGGCAAGTTAGGAGTTTGGTGGTGGCAGCAAGAACCCGCCCACAACGCAGTGGGTGGAGTCAGTAACAGGCGGTTACTGACGGTAAGCGGGAATCCCCTATGTGGTCAGGCCTCGTGCGGCTTGACCTTCCAATCTGTGCGCAGTCAACGGGACGCGAAAGCGGCGAGTGCTTTCGTACGGTACCGTCCTGTCACAGACATTGTCTAGCATGATCAGAAGCGTTGGAAGACATCTCAGCTTCCAACTCTTGAGCCCACGCTTCAATAGCCTCTGCAGCCCAAGTGGCTGCAGTAGTGGGCCGATGCACAGCACCCGTTAGAGTGTAAATCGCCTTTAAACAACCCTCCAAACGTTTATCCGTCGGTTCTGTCAGAGACGTGACGGTAGTTACAGGCAGAGCAGAGGATCATACCACCAGCCGTGCCACCTGCAAATCCACTGGCGGGGGTGGCTCCCAATTTTTACTTAGCTCCGCCGCGAGGGTATAGCGAGCCAGCATCTTCCTGTGAGGCGTGAATTTCTTTCCTGGATTTTCCCAGGATTCCTGACGTATGTCAACCAAATGGTCAGAGTGAGGTAAAACTTGTTTAACCACATTCTGACGTTTAAATCTGTCCGGTTTCTTAGGGGCAGCATCAGGCTCCGGGTCATCAGTAATTTGAAGAATGAGCCTGATCGTCTCCAACAAGTCAGGAACATCCACCTGTGAGACAGATTCCCCATCAGAAGCATCAGGATCAGACTCTCTCTGGTGTCAGATCCTCATCCTCATCAGACGAGGTGTCTGGGACGTTGGTGGATTGTGAGGAAGTAATAGCCCGCTTAGAGGACCCTGTGGTCTTGGGTGGGTGAGGGTTAGATTTCTGCTTAGTCAGTGATTGGTTCAATTGCTGTAACTGAGTGGACAGTTGATCTTCCCATGGCAGGTTAACCGCGGGGACCATAAGCGGTTGTACCGGCACAGGAGGTCCCATAGGGAGCGCAAGTCTAGTTACTAGCGTACTCAATAGCGTGGAGAAAGTAGCCCAAAGCGGGTCATTTTGAACCACCGTTGCTACAGTTCCACTGGGGGGCAAGGAACCCCCAGAACCAGAACCCTCAGCTGCTAAATTCTCCTCAAACGTGTCTGCAGCATCACCACCACATAATGTGGGATCAGCCCCAGCTCCGTCGCCCCTTGTAGCTGACATATCTGAAAGCTCCATGCAAGGCAACACAGTACATTATCAGCAGCACAGTACCTGACAAGAACCCCCTGTGTAGTGTATTAGTACAAACAGAGTTCCAGAGGTATATGGTGGCTAAAAATCAGAGAAAATAAGAATTTACTCACCGGTAATTCTATTTATCATAGTACGTAGTGGATGCTGGGTACTCCGTAAGGACCATGGGGAATAGACGGGCTCCGCAGGAGACTGGGCACTCTTAAAAGAAAGATTAGGTACTATATCTGGTGTGCACTGGCTCCTCCCTCTATGCCCCTCCTCCAGACCTCAGTTAGGGAAACTGTGCCCGGAAGAGCTGACATTACTAGGAAAGGATTTGGAATCCAGGGTAAGACTCATACCAGCCACACCGTACAACTTGTGATAACTATACCCAGTTAACAGTATGAACAACAACTGAGCCTCATTCAACAGATGGCTCATAACAATAACCCTATAGTTAAGCAATAACTATATACATGTATTGCAGAAAGTCCGCACTTGGGACGGGCTCCCAGCATCCACTACGGACTACGAGAAATAGAATTACCGGTGAGTAAATTCTTATTTTCTCTGACGTCCTAGTGGATGCTGGGTACTCCGTAAAGACCATGGGGATTATACCGAAGCTCCCAAACGGGCGGGAGAGTGCGGATGACTCTGCAGCACCGAATGAGCAAACTCAAGGTCCTCCTCAGCCAGGGTATCAAACTTGCAGAATTTTGCAAAAATGTTTGATACCGACCAAGTAGCAGCTCGGCAAAGTTGTAAAGCCGAGACCCCTCGGGCAGCCGCCCAAGAAGAGCCCACCTTCCTCGTGGAATGGGCTTTTACCGATTTAGGATGCGGCAGTCCAGCCGCAGAATGTGCAAGTTGAATCGTGCTACAGATCCAGCGAGCAATAGTCTGCTTTGAAGCAGGAGCACCCAGCTTGTTGGGTGCATGCAGGATAAACAGCGAGTCAGTTTTTCTGACTCTAGCCGTCCTGGAAACATAGATTTTCAGGGCCCGGACTATGTCCAGCAACTTGGAATCCTCCAAGTCCCGAGTAGCCGCAGGCACCACAATAGGTTGGTTCAAATGAAACGCTGATACCACCTTTGGGAGAAATTGGGGACGAGTCCTAAATTCTGCCCTGTCCATATGGAAAATCAGATATGGGCTTTTACAGGACAAGGCCGCCAATTCTGACACACGCCTAGCTGAGGCCAAGGCCAACAGCATGACTACCTTCCACGTGAGATACTTCAACTCCACGGTCTGAAGTGGCTCAAACCAATGTGATTTTAGGAAATCCAACACAACGTTGAGATCCCAAGGTGCCACTGAAGGCACAAAAGGGGGCTGAATATGCAGCACTCCCTTAACAAACGTCTGAACTTCAGGCAGTGAAGCCAGTTCTTTTTGAAAGAAAATAGGCAGGGCCGAAATCTGGACTTTAATGGATCCCAATTTTAGGCCCATAGTCACTCCTGACTGTAGGAAGTGCAGATATCGACCCAGCTGAAATTCCTCTGTTGGGGCCTTCCTGGCCTCACACCAAGCAACATATTTTCGCCATATGCGGTGATAATGTTTTGCTGTCACATCCTTCCTAGCTTTTATCAGCGTAGGAATGACTTCATCTGGAATGCCCTTTTCCATTAGGATCCGGCGTTCAACCGCCATGCCGTCAAACGCAGCCGCGGTAAGTCTTGGAACAGACAGGGCCCCTGCTGTAGCAGGTCCTGTCGGAGCGGCAGAGGCCAAGGGTCCTCTGAGATCATTTCTTGTAGTTCCGGGTACCAAGTTCTTCTTTGCCAATCCGGAACGATGAGTATAGTTCTTACGCCTCTCTTTCTTATTATCCTCAGTACCTTTGGTATGAGAGGAAGAGGAGGGAACACATAAACCGACTGGTACACCCACGGTGTCACTAGAGCGTCCACAGCTATCGCCTGAGGGTCCCTTGACCTGGCGCAATATCTTTTTAGCTTTTTGTTGAGGCGGGACGCCATCATGTCCACCTGTGGCCTTTCCCAACGATTTACAATCAGCTTGAAGACTTCTGGATGAAGTCCCCACTCTCCCGGGTGGAGGTCGTGCCTGCTGAGGAAGTCTGCTTCCCAGTTGTCCACTCCCGGAATGAACACCGCTGACAGTGCTAGCACGTGATTCTCCGCCCATCGAAGAATCCTTGTGGCTTCTGCCATCGCCATCCTGCTTCTTGTGCCGCCCTGGCGATTTACATGGGCGACCGCCGTGATGTTGTCTGACTGAATCAGCACCGGTTGGTTTTGAAGCAGGGGTTCTGCTTGACTCAGGGCATTGTAAATGGCCCTTAGTTCCAGAATATTTATGTGTAGGGAAGTCTCCTGACCCGACCACTGTCCTTGGAAGTTTCTTCCCTGAGTGACTGCCCCCCAACCTCGGAGGCTTGCATCCGTGGTCACCAGGACCCAATCCTGAATGCCGAATCTGCGGCCCTCGAGAAGATGAGCACTCTGCAGCCACCACAGCAGAGACACCCTGACCCTCGGGGACAGGGTGATCAACCGATGCATCTGAAGATGCGATCCGGACCACTTGTCTAACAGATCCCACTGAAAGATCCTTGCATGGAACCTGCCGAAGGGAATTGCTTCGTAAGAAGCTACCATCTTTCCCAGGACTCGCGTGTGTCACGATCCGGGTATCTGGACGCCATTACTTACCCTTCAGATGCCTCCTAAGGCTGGCTCAGCGTTCCAGAACCGGATCCCGCTGTTCCTGAGTTTCCACATGCAGAATGTCAGAGTGGTGATTTCATCAGCCGCGGCCTCCGCTGTGCCCGCGTGGTTAAATGTGCGCTTGTCAATCTGGCGTCTCCTGTCTCCTGTGGCCGGCGTCGCCATTACTGTTTCAATTCTCACATGGATTACAAACCAAACTTCCCTCCAAGTGTCTGCATGGGCGCAGCCGTCTTGGATTTTGTCATCTGATTATTTCCACCAATCTGCTGTCTGTATTGTTGATTTGCATAATTGCCTAGCCAACCCCTTCCTTGCTGCAGGTATAAGTATGCTGTGCCTGAGCAAGGAAGGCGTCAGTGCTTTGGTTGTCTAACCTAGTTCCAGTTTGTCTCTCTCCTGTGGTTGTCTTCCAGGTTCCAGCTCCTGTCTCCAGACTTCTGCTATAGAGACCCGCACCAGCATTCCATCTGCGGTGTAGCCTGACTCTCCGATCCATTCTGGACTCACCTGTTTCCAGCTACAACAATCACCTGCTTCCAGCCCAGCTTCCAGCAGTGTACAGCTTCTCTTAAAGGGCCGGTGTCCTTTCTGCAGTTTACCACTCCCCACCGGTATTATTATTTCACCGCTCTCAAACAATCACCTGCTTCCAGCCCAGCTTCCAGCAGTGTATAGCTTCTCTTAAAGGGCCGGTGTCCTTTTCTGCAGTTTACCACCCTCCACCGGTATTATTATTTCACCGCTCTCAAACTCCAAACTTCATTATTATTTCATCGCTCTCAAGTTCGTTTATTATTTAACTGGTTCCAGCCAGTATCCACTCCGTACCAACAACAGTCTGGTTCCAGCCAGTATCCACAGCAGCCGTTTTACCTTCAGCAGCCCAGCCTTTCCTGGAACATCAGCTGGTACGATCCTGGGTTCTCTCCATTGCTACAGTCAGGCCTGGTAAGGACTTTCCAACTAGAAGATTATAAGAACTGTCTCACTCTACCAGTGCCTGTGGCCCTTGCCACCCTGTAGTACCCAGGAATTGTATTTATCCTCTGTTGACTTTTATGTTTCCTTTTACTGCTGCTGTGTTACGGAGTTTGTCATAATAAACATCATTGACTTTTATCCTGGTTGTCGTGGTCACGCCTTCGGGCAGTTATTCTACATGTTACTTACATGTCTAGGGGTCTGATACAACCTCCCAGGTTCCGTTACATCTCAGCCCCTACAACTGAGGCTGCCTCCCGTCAGCTCAGGCCCTCAGTTGTGACAGCGTGCAGTGATGCACCGACACCTGTTTTGGTTTCAGGAGGTCCCTGACCAGAGATTACAATTCCTGGGCCTTCTCCTCAGGGAGAAACACCTTCTTCTGTTCTGTGTCCAGAATCATGCCCAAGAACAGCAGACGTGTCGTAGGAATCAGCTGCGACTTTGGGATATTCAGAATACAGCCGTGCTGTTGTAGCACTTCCCGAGATAGTGCTACTCTGACTAACAACTGCTCCTTGGACCTCGCCTTTATAAGGAGATCGTCCAAGTACGGGATAATTATAACTCCCTTCTTTCGAAGGAGTATCATCATTTCGGCCATTACCTTGGTAAATACCCTCGGTGCCGTGGACAGACCAAACGGCAACGTCTGGAATTGGTAATGACAGTCCTGTACCACAAACCTGAGGTACTCCTGGTGAGGCGGGTAAATGGGGACATGTAGGTAAGCATCCTTGATGTCCAGTGACACCATAAAATCCCCCTCTTCCAGGCTTGCAATAACCGCCCTGAGCGATTCCATTTTGAACTTGAACTTCCTCACATAAGTGTTCAAGGATTTCAAATTTAGAATGGGTCTCACCGAACCGTCTGGTTTCGGTACCACAAACATTGTGGAATAGTAACCCCGTCCCTGTTGAAGGAGGGGAACTTTGATTATCACCTGCTGGAGGTACAGCTTGTGAATTGCCGCCAGTACTACCTCCCTTTCCTTGGGAGCAGCTGGCAAGGCTGATTTGAGGTAACGGCGAGGGGGAGACGCCTCGAACTCCAGCTTGTATCCCTGAGATACCACTTGTAGAACCCAGAGATCCACCTGTGAGCGAACCCACTGGTCGCTGAAGTTCCGGAGACGCGCCCCCACCGCACCTGGCTCCACCTGTGGAGCCCCAGCGTCATGCGGTGGACTTAGTGGAAGCAGGGGAGGATTTTTGTTCCTGGGAACAGGCTGTCTGGTGCAGCTTTTTCCCTCTACCCCTGCCTCTGGGCAGAAAGGACGCGCCTCTGACCCGCTTGCCTTTCTGAGGCCGAAAGGACTGTACTTGATAATACGGTGCTTTCTTAGGCTGTGAGGGAACCTGAGGTAAAAAAGTCGACTTCCCAGCTGTTGCTGTGGATACGAGGTCCGAGAGACCGTCCCCAAACAATTCCTCACCCTTATAAGGCAAAACCTCCATGTGCCTTTTAGAATCAGCATCACCTGTCCACTGCCGAGTCCATAATACTCTCCTGGCAGAAATGGACATTGCATTAATTCTAGATGCCAGCCGGCAAATGTCCCTCTGTGCATCCCTCATATATAAGACGACGTCTTTAATATGCTCTATGGTTAGCAAAATAGTATCCCTGTCAAGGGAATCAATGTTATCTGACAGGGTATCAGACCAAGCAGCTGCAGCACTACACATCCATGCTGAAGCAATTGCAGGTCTCAGTATAGTACCTGAGTGTGTATACACAGACTTCAGGATAGCCTCCTGCTTTCTATCTGCAGGCTCCTTTAAGGCGGCCGTATCCTGAGACGGCAGTGCCACCTTTTTTGATAAGCGTGTGAGCGCCTTGTCCACCCTAGGGGATGTTTCCCAACGTAACCTGTCCGTTGGCGGGAAAGGGTACGCCATTAGTAACCTCTTAGAAATCACTAATTTCTTATCTGGGAAACACCACGCTTCTTCACACAATTCATTTAACTCATCAGATGGGGGAAAAGTCACTGGCTGCATTTTCTCCCCAAACATAATACCCTTTTTAGTGGTAACCGGGTTAATGTCAGAAATGTGCAACACATTTTTCATTGCCGTAATCATGCATCGGATGGCCCTTGTGGACTGTACATTTGTCTCATCCTCGTCTACACTGGAGTCAGACTCCGTGTCGACATCTGTATCTGCCATCTGAGGTAGCGGGCGTTTTTGAGCCCCTGATGGCCTCTGAGATGCCTGGGCAGGCGCGGGCTGAGAAGCCGGCTGTCCCAAAGCTGTTGCGTCATCGAACCTTTTATGCAAGGAGTTGACACTGTCGGTTAATACCTTCCACATATCCATCCACTCTGGTGTCGGCCCCGCAGGGGGCGACATCACACTTATCGGCTCCTGCTCCGCCTCCACGTAAGCGTCCTCATCAAACATGTCGACACAGCCGTACCGACACACCGCACACACACAGGGAATGCTCTGACTGAGAACAGGACCCCACAAAGTCCTTTGGGGAGACAGAGAGAGAGTATGCCAGCACACACCAGAGCGCTATATAACAGAGAGATTTACACTAACACAAAGTGAATTTTCCCCCAATAGCTGCTTATATCACCTTTTGCGCCTAAATTTATGTGCCCACCTCTCTTTTTTACCCTTCTTGTAGTGTATACTGCAGGGGAGAGCCTGGGTAGCGTCCTTCCAGCGGAGCTGTGAAGAGAAAATGGCGCCGGTGTGCTGAGGGAGATAGCCCAGCCCCCTCCGCGTCGGGCTTCTCCCGCTTTTTTAATAATGTTAATGGCGGGGGATTAGGCACATATACAGTTTATAACTGTATTATGTGCACATTTGCCAAAAGGTATACTTGCAGCCCAGGGCGCGCGCCCCCCCCCCCCCCCCCCCAGCGCCCTGCACCTACCAGTGACCGGAGCGTGTGGTGTGCTGTGGGAGCAATGGCGCACAGCTGCAGTGCTGTGCGCTACCTTATTGAAGACCGGAGTCTTCTGCCGCCGATTTTCTCCTGGTTCTTCTGTTATCTGGCTCTGCAAGGGGAACGATGGCGCGGCTCCGGGAACGGACGATCGAGGTCGGGCCCGGTGTTCGATCCCTCTGGAGCTAATGGTGTCCAGTAGCCTTAGAAGCACAAGCTAGCTGCAAGCAGGTAGGTTTGCTTCTCTCCCCTCAGTCCCTCGTAGCAGTGAGTCTGTTGCCAGCAGATCTCACTGAAAATAAAAAACCTAACAAATACTTTCTTTTCTAGTAAGCTCAGGAGAGCCCACTAGGTGCATCCAGCTCTGGCCGGGCACAGATTCTAACTAAGGTCTGGAGGAGGGGCATAGAGGGAGGAGCCAGTGCACACCAGATATAGTACCTAATCTTTCTTTTAAGAGTGCCCAGTCTCCTGTGGAGCCCGTCTATTCCCCATGGTCCCTACGGAGTACCCAGCATCCACTAGGACGTCAGAGAAAAATACACACTGAGCCCCCTCAGGTTATAGAATATAGGGATAGCAATCTGAGTGAGATACACGAAATGGAGGTCACACAGCAGCTATATGCACACACACATAGTCACATTGTACAATGCAGATATTATGACATGCAATAAAACTGCACTGGACTAGCAATTAATACTAAGTATGGCTATACACTCAATAAATAGATCAATGCACAGTAAAGACTGGATGTATATCACAGGGTACTTGTACTATATAACCCTGACTAAATGCACTCTCTCTTATCTAACACTGTCAGCAGACATGTAGAATACTTAAGTGTCCTGTAAAATGCACAGTGCTGACCTGCAGGCGGCTTTACAGAAGAGGATTTGCCCAAACAGTCCCAGGATCAGCTCAGCTTGCTATAATGGCGTCCAAACGCTGACAGGGAGTGAGGGAGAGAGAGAGATGCAGCTCCAGGGCGGGAACATTTACTCTAAATGGCGCCCTGGGGGAGGGGCTACAGGTCAAAGCCTTATCCCCCTGCTGGACTTCACCACCGGGTACTGTGGGCTGTATAATAAACGGTTTTTAATAAAACCGACCTGTGCCCTTGCCCGGGTGGTCTAGTGGGGTCCCTGTACTGCCATAGTGTCCACGTCAGCGCGCACGGCCCGCCACCCACCGCCCGTGCCTGATCGCGATTTCCCACGGGTCCCGCATGGGGGACCCTCTTACCTCCTCCCTGTGTGCGGCCACGCAATCCAGGAGGGCAGCGGAGTTGTGTTTGACTGACAAAGAAGAACCGGAGCCACTGTAAGGACCCGGGAACCAGGGCGCGGGAGTGTACAGCGCCGCTGGGGGAGGTGATGGAGCTGCAGCAGGAGATGTCTGACATCTAACACTTACAGTGTCTCTGCTGCAGCCCTTGAAGTCTTCATTTTTCACTTTGAAAAGCTTCTTCTCAGGGCTGCTGGAGCAGCCCCCCTGTTGGTGCCATGCAGTAAGCAGGCATACAACTACAAAACTGAGTTCCTGTGCACTGAGGTGGAGTTATAGAGGATGCGGCGCTATGCATTCTGGGAAGGTCAAAACTTTTAGACTGTTGGTGCCTCGGATCAAGATCCTACTCTACAACCCAATGATATTCCCTGTGGAGCCCAGTGTACCCCGCAGCAGAAAAGAAAGTGAGGTACCTAGTCAGATTGTGGTAATAGGGGATTCTATTATCAGGAGGACAGATAGGGCAATCTGCTACTGTTATCACCGTACAGTCTGTTGTCTCCCGGGTGCTTGGGTGCGGCACATTGCGGACCGGGTAGAAAGATTGTTGGGAGGGGCCGGGAACGACTTGGCGGTCTTGGAGCACGTTGGCACCAACAACAAAGTTAGCGGCAGGTGGGATGTCCTTAAGAAAGATTATAGGGACCTAGGACAAAAATTAAAGGCAAGGACATCTAGGGTAATATTCTCTGAAATATTACCTGTGCCACGCGCTAGTCCAGGGAGGCACAGAGAGATTTGGGAGGTAAATGTGTGGCTTAGAGACTGGTGTAGGAAGGAGGGGTTCTTAGAACACTGGGTGGACTTCTCAGTCAGGCGCCATCTTTTTTCTCGCGATGGATTGCACCTGAATGAGGAGGGGGCAGCGGTGCTGGGGAGGGGGGGTGGGATGGTTAGTAGGTTGGAGGAGATTTTAAACTAGGAGCCTGGGGGGAGGAATTAGAGAGAATTAATGGGACAACTAGAGAGCAAAGGAAAAAGGGATGTATAAAGTATAATGGGGGTGGAGGGGGAGGAATGGGAGAAAGAGTCAGCAGTGGTAATTTAAGAGAAACCCAGGTTCCTAAGTAAACGTTATGTACAACAAAACTTGCGGATCAGGAAATTACTAAACTTAAGTGTATGATTGCAAACGCGAGAAGCCTAACAAGTAAAATGGGGGAATTACAGACAATTGCACTTAATGACCAATATGACATAATAGGCATTACAGAGACATGGTGGGACGATTCTCACGACTGGGCGACAAACATTGAAGGATACACTCTCTTCAGGGGAGATAGGAATAATAAAAAGGGAGGGGGTGTTTGTCTCTATGTTAAACCATTTTTAAACCATATTTAAAGGAGGTCTGGAGATAATGTAGAGTCATTATGGGTTGAGATTTCGAGTGGGGGTAAAGATATAAAAAAACTTTTAATAGGGACATACTATAAACCGCCAAATATTAGTGTGGCTGACGAATTACTACACTTGCAGCAAATCAAAAAACCTGCAGGTATGGGGGACGTCATTACCCGAACATAAACTGGAACACAGAAACAGTAAATACAGCTAGGGGAAACAGGTTCTTAAACCTGCTAAAAGATCATTACTTGTCCCAGGTAACAAACTAGGCAAGGGGCTATACTGACCTAGTACTAACTGATAATGAGGAAATAATAACAAATACTAAAGTAGGGGAGACCCTAGAAAATACCGATCATAATATGATCACATTCGATATCAGCTTTCAAAAACAACACTATAATGGTCTAAGACTTTTAACTTTAGGAAAGCTAATTTCATATTTCTGAAACAAGTAATGAAGGACATCAATTGGGAAATTGTATTTCATGGTAAGAATACTGCTGAAATGTGGGACGTTTTTACAACTACGCTCAATAAGTACACTCATTTATATATTCCCGAAGTCCACAAAAACATAAGTAGGAAATTCAAACAGATGTGGCTTAATAAGAAGGTCAAGGAACAAATGGATAAAAAAAAGGTGTGCTTTCAAAGCATTTAAGTCTGACGGAACGGTGGAATCATTCCAGTTCTTCAAGGAATGTAACAAAAAATGCAAAAAAGCAATCAGTGCAGCTAAAATAGAAAACAAAAAACAAAATCGCAAAGGAGAGCAAAACAAACCCCAAAAAGTTATTTAAGTATAAAAACGGTAAAAGGTTAAAAAGGGAGAATATTGGGCCTTTAAAGGGCAAGTTGGATGTCTTGATTAATGATAAGGAAAAAGAGGATTTATTTAATAAATGGTTTTCATCAGTATTCACGAAAGAGGACAGGTTGACGAGAGTAGAGCATAACAAACTATAATAACGACCCGTTGCTTGGTACTTGGTTAAATGAGGGAGTAGTCCGGGAGAGACTAAGTAAAATTAAGATAAATAAATTTCCTGGGCCGGATGGACTCCACCCATGGTTCTTATGGAATTCAACATAGAGATATCGAAACCTCTATATCTGATCTTCAGCGAGTCAATTAGATCAGGAATGATACCAAAGGACTGTTGTATAGCAGAGGTAGTCCCAATATTTAAAAAGGGTATTAAAACGCTCCCCGGGAACTATAGACCGGCAAGTTTGACATCTATAGTGGGGAAAATGCTGGAAGGTATATTAAGGGATATTAAGAGTACTTGGATACCTCCAAGGTTATTACTAGGAATCAGCATGGATTTGTGACAGCATAGCAAAAAAAATCTGCTTTTTTTTTTTTTTTTTTTTTTTACTGTGAAAGTGACAAATATCAAAGGTGACCTCAGACAACATGCCATCCAATATAACAAATCTTCATCCGTCAATTTGAGCAGGGAAAACAGTCTGTTAAAAACATGTTTGTAGTGAGTTAGAACTCTGAACACCGCTGGCCGACCGTAACACAACCGCTGTCCGACAGTCACACAACCGCTGCCCGACCGTCACACAACCGCTGCCCTCATCATAAACTACACCCCCCCTCATCCCCAACTGTCCAGTCACCGTCCCAATTGCTACTAATTAGATCAGGCATGCCCAACCACGGTCCTCAAGGCACACCAACAGTGCAGGTTTTAGTGATATCCAGGCTGCAGCACAGATGGTTAAATCATAATAACTGAGCTACTAATTAAGTCACCTGTGCTGAAGCTTGGATATCACTAAAACCTGCACTGTTGGTGTGCCTTGAGGACCGTGGTTGGGAATGCCTGAACAAGATACTTATAATGTAGCTTCGGAATACGCACGTCCATGAGGGATGGACATCAGAACTGATGGTCAGCAAGCATTAATGTTTCCTATCTGACAGAAGTATTTTTTCCACTGAATTGCGGGTATTGGATAGTTACTAGCCATCGGATGCTGCTTTCCGATGTTGACTTTTCAGCTGATACACCTGGAAGTGGAGTCCA
The DNA here is from genome assembly GCF_028390025.1 of Pseudophryne corroboree. Lineage (NCBI taxonomy): Eukaryota > Metazoa > Chordata > Amphibia > Anura > Myobatrachidae > Pseudophryne > Pseudophryne corroboree. The sequence continues at coordinate 427,791 of NW_026967609.1, forward strand.
CAGCTCAGCTTATGTGCACATAGTATTATCATCGATAGTCTTGGTGTGATGTCCGAAGCTCGGCAACCATTCAACGCCATGCTACCAATGTCCATCCATCCCTCTCTACATTGACTGACTATTGCAGCCTGATCTAGCACAAAGACGTATGGAGGGCTATAGATGTGTTGGAGAGCTTGAAAAATACCCACCCCCACACACACCATATGCGGGATGTAACGCCGTCTGAGACTGCCGGAGGTGCTATATTTAAAAGTAACAATCACTTACAAGGCAAAACTATACCTGTTAAATGATTGTCCCTTAAAAGAAACATGCAGACCGAGATCGCCCTGTTATCCGCACCTCCGGCGATCTCGGACTGCATTACATCCCGCGACATACATGCATATGGAGGCCGGAGCTTTAGAAAAACACCTTACTGTGGAATAGGAGCTCGATCCACACAGTAGGCAGAGATACCATGAGCTTTTTATTCTCTCTCCGACCTGTCTCAGGCTCATGGGTAAAAATATGCATGAGACCTTTGCAAAGAGTGTCACTGGTATTATAGGCAGCATGCCACGCCGTCTGTGCCAAATAACATCCCAGGGATGTTACCTGCACTGTGTATTGGTCATATGGATGCTGGTGGTCACGTACAAGATATCAGTATCGTATGGTGGTCACATGGATGCTGTGTGTACTGTAATGTGGTCACATAGATTATATCAGTAATGTATGGCGGTCACATGGATGCCGTGTGTACTGTAATGTGGTCACATATATGATATCAGTATTGTATGGCGGTCACATGGATGCCGTGCGTACTGTAATGCGGTCACATAGATTATATCAGTATTGTATGGTGGTCACATGGATGCTGTGTGTACTGTAATGCGGTCACATAGATGATATCAGTATTGTATGGTGGTCACACGGATGCCGTGTGTACTGTAATGCGGTCACATAGATTATATCAGTATTGTATGGTGGTCACATGGATGCTGTGTGTACTGTAATGCGTTCATATAGATGATATCAGTATTGTATGGCGGTCACATGGATGCCGTGCGTACTGTAATGCGGTCACATAGATGATATCAGTATTGTATGGCGGTCACATGGATGCTGTGTGTACTGTAATGCGTTCATATAGATGATATCAGTATTGTATGGCGGTCACATGGATGCTGTGTGTACTGTAATGTGGTCACATAGATGATATCAGTATTGTATGGCGGTCACATGGATGCTGTGTGTACTGTAATGCGGTCACATAGATGATATCAGTATTGTATGGCGGTCACATGGATGCCGTGCGTACTGTAATGCGGTCACATAGATGATATCAGTATTGTATGGCGGTCACATGGATGCTGTGTGTACTGTAATGTGGTCACATAGATTATATCAGTATTGTATGGTGGTCACATAGATGCTGTGTGTACTGTAATGCGGTCACATAGATGATATCAGTATTGTATGGCGGTCACATGGATGCTGTGTGTACTGTAATGTGGTCACATAGATGATATCAGTATTGTATGGTGGTCACATGGATGCCGTGCGTACTGTAATGCGGTCACATAGATGATATCAGTATTGTATGGTGGTCACATGGATGCCGTGCGTACTGTAATGCGGTCACATAGATATCAGTATTGTATGGCGGTCACATGGATGCCGTGTGTACTGTAATGTGGTCACATATATGATATCAGTATTGTATGGCGGTCACATGGATGCTGTGTGTACTGTAATGCGGTCACATAGATGATATCAGTATTGTATGGTGGTCACATAGATGCTGTGTGTACTGTAATGCGGTCACATAGATGATATCAGTATTGTATGGTGGTCACATGGATGCCGTGCGTACTGTAATGCGGTCACATAGATATCAGTATTGTATGGCGGTCACATGGATGCCGTGTGTACTGTAATGTGGTCACGTATATGATATCAGTATTGTATGGCGGTCACATGGATGCCATGCGTACTGTAATGCGGTCACATAGATGATATCAGTATTGTATGGTGGTCACATGGATGCCGTGTGTACTGTAATTCGTTCATATAGATGATATCAGTATTGTATGGCGGTCATATGGATGCCGTGCGTACTGTAATGCGGTCACATAGATATCAGTATTGTATGGCGGTCACATGGATGCCGTGTGTACTGTAATGTGGTCACATATATGATATCAGTATTGTATGGTGGTCACATGGATGCCGTGTGTACTGTAATTCGTTCATATAGATGATATCAGTATTGTATGGCGGTCACATGGATGCCGTGCGTACTGTAATGCGGTCACATAGATATCAGTATTGTATGGCGGTCACATGGATGCCGTGTGTACTGTAATTCGTTCATATAGATGATATCAGTATTGTATGGCGGTCACATGGATGCCGTGTGTACTGTAATGTGGTCACATATATGATATCAGTATTGTATGGTGGTCACATGGATGCCGTGTGTACTGTAATTCGTTCATATAGATGATATCAGTATTGTATGGCGGTCACATGGATGCCGTGCGTACTGTAATGCGGTCACATAGATATCAGTATTGTATGGCGGTCACATGGATGCCGTGTGTACTGTAATGTGGTCACATATATGATATCAGTATTGTATGGTGGTCACATGGATGCCGTGTGTACTGTAATTCGTTCATATAGATGATATCAGTATTGTATGGCGGTCACATGGATGCTGTGTGTACTGTAATGCGGTCACGTAGATAATATCAGTATTGTATGGCGGTCACATGGATGCCGTGTGTACTGTAATGCGGTCACGTAGACGATATCAGTATTGTATGGTGGTAACGGTCACATGGATGCTGTGCGTACTGTAATGTGGTCACATAGATGATATCAGTATTGTATGGTGGTCACATGGATGCTGTGTGTACTGTAATGTGGTCACAGATGATACATGGATGCTGTGTGTACTGTAATGCGGTCACATAGATGATATCAGTAATGTATGGCGGTCACATGGATGCTGTGTGTACTGTAATGCGGTCACAGATGATATCAGTATTGTATGGCGGTCACATGGATGCCGTGTGTACTGTAATGCGTTCATATAGATTATATCAGTATTGTATGGCGGTCACATGGATGCCGTGAGTACTGTAATGCGGTCACATAGATGATATCAGTATTGTATGGCGGTCACATGGATGCTGTGTGTACTGTAATGCGGTCACGTAGATGATATCAGTATTGTATGGCGGTCACATGGATGCCATGCGTACTGTAATGCGGTCACATAGATGATATCAGTATTGTATGGCGGTCACATAGATGCTGTGTGTACTGTAATGCGGTCACGTAGATGATATCAGTAATGTATGGCGGTCACATGGATGCTGTGTGTACTGTAATGTGGTCACATAGATGATATCAGTATTGTATGGTGGTCACATGGATGCTGTGTGTACTGTAATGTGGTCACATAGATGATATCAGTATTGTATGGCGGTCACATGGATGCTGTGTGTACTGTAATGCGGTCACATAGATATCAGTATTGTATGGCGGTCACATAGATGCTGTGTGTACTGTAATGCGTTCATATAGATTATATCAGTATTGTATGGCGGTCACATGGATGCCGTGAGTACTGTAATGCGGTCACATAGATGATATCAGTATTGTATGGCGGTCACATGGATGCTGTGTGTACTGTAATGCGGTCACATAGATATCAGTATTGTATGGCGGTCACATAGATGCTGTGTGTACTGTAATGTGGTCACATATATGATATCAGTATTGTATGGTGGTCACATGGATGCCGTGTGTACTGTAATTCGTTCATATAGATGATATCAGTATTGTATGGCGGTCACATGGATGCCGTGCGTACTGTAATGCGGTTACATAGATATCAGTATTGTATGGCGGTCACATGGATGCCGTGTGTACTGTAATGTGGTCAAATATATGATATCAGTATTGTATGGTGGTCACATGGATGCCGTGTGTACTGTAATTCGTTCATATAGATGATATCAGTATTGTATGGCGGTCACATGGATGCCGTGCGTACTGTAATGCGGTCACATAGATATCAGTATTGTATGGCGGTCACATGGATGCCGTGTGTACTGTAATGCGGTCACATAGATGATATCAGTATTGTATGGCGGTCACATGGATGCTGTGTGTACTGTAATGCGGTCACGTAGATGATATCGGTATTGTATGGCGGTCACATGGATGCCGTGTGTACTGTAATGCGGTCACGTAGATGATATCAGTATTGTATGGTGGTCACATGGATGCTGTGTGTACTGTAATGCGGTCACATAGATATCAGTATTGTATGGTGGTCACATGGATGCTGTGTGTACTGTAATGCGTTCACATAGATGATATCAGTATTGTATGGCAGTCACATGGATGCCGTGTGTACTGTAATGCGGTCACATAGATGATATCAGTATTGTATGGTGGTCACATGGATGCCGTGTGTACTGTAATTCGTTCATATAGATGATATCAGTATTGTATGGCGGTCACATGGATGCCGTGCGTACTGTAATGCGGTCACGTAGATGATATCAGTAATGTATGGTGGTCACATGGATGCTGTGTGTACTGTAATGCGTTCACATAGATGATATCAGTATTGTATGGCGGTCACATGGATGCCGTGTGTACTGTAATGCGGTCACATAGATGATGTCAGTATTGTATGGCGGTCACATGGATGCCGTGCGTACTGTAATGCGGTCACATAGATATCAGTATTGTATGGCGGTCACATGGATGCCGTGTGTACTGTAATGTGGTCACGTAGATGATATCAGTATTGTATGGCGGTCACATGGATGCCGTGTGTACTGTAATGCGGTCACGTAGATGATATCAGTATTGTATGGCGGTCACATGGATGCCGTGTGTACTGTAATGCGGTCACGTAGATGATATCAGTAATGTATGGCGGTCACATGGATGCCGTGTGTTCTGTAATGCGGTCACATAGATGTCAGTATTGTATGGCGGTCACATGGATGCCGTGCGTACTGTAATGCGGTCACATAGATGATATCAGTATTGTATGGCGGTCACATAGATGCTGTGTGTACTGTAAGGCGGTCACATAGATGATGTCAGTAATGTATGGCGGTCACATGGATGCCGTGTGTACTGTAATGAGGTCACATAGATGATATCAGTATTGTATGGCGGTCACATGGATGCTGTGTGTACTGTAAGGCGGTCACATAGATGATGTCAGTAATGTATGGCGGTCACATGGATGCTGTGTGTACTGTAAGGCGGTCACATAGATGATGTCAGTAATGTATGGCGGTCACGTGGGTGTTCCTGTTATTGTGGCCACTTGCATCACTGTATTAGCCGCTGTTTTGCAAGGAATACGGAATCATTTGCATCAGTCCCTGTCCCACTGGAGCTTAAGTCTAAATAAATTGTTGCGCCCTGTATACAATACTTTTTATAGTACAGGTTGAGTATCCCTTATCCAAAATGCTTGGGACCAGAGGTATTTTGGATATCGGATTTTTCCGTATTTTGGAATAATTGCATACCAAAATGAGATATCATGGTGATGGGACCTAAATATAAGCACAGAATAAATTTATGTTTCATATACACCTTATACACACAGCCTGAAGGTAATTTTAGCCAATATTTTTTATAACTTTGTACATTAAACAAAGTGTGTGTACATTCACACAATTCATTTATGTTTCATATACACCTTATACACACAGCCTGAAGGTCATTTAATACAATATTTTTAATAACTTTGTGTATTAAACAAAGTTTGTGTACATTGAGTCATCAAAAAACAAAGGTTTCACTATCTCCCTCTCACTCAAAAAAGTCCGTATTTCGGAATATTCCGTATTTCGGAATATTTGGATATGGGATACTCAACCTGTACAGCACTTATGTCATGCTGGACAATGATTTTTAAATGTGCACATAGTATATGATAGTGCATACCAAATCAACGCAACTAGCCGGCAGGAAAGGGCGCTATGACTTCACAGGTCTGCACATTTCCCACATTACTTACCCAAATTGTCATGAGTAGTATAAACAAATGAGCCAATTACATCTACAATTCAAATATGTAAACACGTTATTACTGGCTGCACATTCAGCTCATGTTGTGTACACAAGCATGTGTTACATTGTGTCGCAATAAGACCTCCAGTACTAGCTGAGCACATCAGTGTCAGCAATGTCTGACATGGGCCGGAGGGGGGTGAGGGGGGGTTGGGAGCTGTAGGGGGGGGGGAGCACCCACAGGTGTACGGGGGGAGGGGGGTTGGGAGCTGTAGGGGGGGGGGGGGGGGAGCACCCACAGGTGTACAGGGGGAGGAGAGCACCCTCAGGCAGGTGTACAGGGGGAGGAGAGCACCCTCAGGTGTACGAGGGGAGCACCCACAGGTGTACAGGGGGGGGGGGGGAGAGCACCCACAGGTGTACAGGGGGAAGGGAGCACCCACAGGTGTACAGGGGGAGGGGAGCACCCACAGGTGTACAGGGGGAGGGGAGCACCCACAGGTGTACAGGGGGAGGGGGGAGAGCACCCTCAGGTGTACAGGGGGGGGGGGGGGGAGCACCCACAGGTGTACAGGGGGGGGGGCACCCTCAGGTGTACAGGGGGAGGGGAGCACCCACAGGTTTGCAGGGGGGGGGGGGGAGCACTCTCAGGTGTACGGGGGGATGGGAGCACCCACAGGTGTACAGGGGGGGGGGGGGAGAGCACCCTCAGGTGTACAGGGGGAGGGGAGCACCCACAGGTGTACAGGGGGGGGGGGAGAGCACTCTCAGGTGTACAGGGGGAGGGGAGCACCCACAGGTGTACAGGGGGGTGAGCACCCTCAGGAGTACAGGGGGGGGGGGGGGAGCACCCTCAGGTGTACAGGGGGGGAGAGCACCCTCAGGAGTACAGGGGGGGAGAGCACCCTCAGGAGTACAGGGGGGGGGGGGGAAGAGCACTCTCAGGTGTACAGGGGGATGGGAGCACCCACAGGTGTACAGGGGGGGGGGGGGGAGCACCCACAGGTGTACAGGGGGAGGGGAGCACCCACAGGTGTACAGGGGGAGGGGAGCACCCACAGGTGTACAGGGGGGGGGGGAGCACCCACAGGAGTACAGGGGGGGGGGGAGCACCCACAGGTGTACAGGGGGGGGGGAGCACCCACAGGTGTACAGGGGGGGGGGGTGATCACCCTCAGGTGTACAGAGGGGGAGAGAACCCTCAGGAGTACAGGGGGGGGGGGGGGGGAGAGCACCCTCAGGAGTACAGGGGGGGAGAAGCACCCTCAGGTGTACAGGGGGGGGGGAGAGCACCCTCAGGTGTACAGGGGGGGGGAGAGCACCCTCAGGTGTACAGGGGGGGGGAGAGCACCCTCAGGTGTACAGGGGGGGGGAGAGCACCCTCAGGTGTACAGGGGGGGGGAGAGGCACCCTCAGGTGTACAGGGGGGGGAGAGCACCCTCAGGTGTACAGGGGGGGGGAGAGCACCCTCAGGTGTACAGGGGGGGGAGAGCACCCTCAGGTGTACAGGGGGGGGGGGCGATCACCCTCAGGTGTACAGAGGGGGAGAGGGGAGAGCACCCTCAGGAGTACAGAGGGGGAGAGGGGAGAGCACCCTCAGGAGTACAGGGGGGGAGAGCACCCTCAGGTGTACAGGGGGGGGGAGAGCACCCTCAGGTGTACAGGGGGGGGGAGAGCACCCTCAGGTGTACAGAGGAGGAGAGCACCCTCAGGAGTACAGGGGGAGAGAGCACCCTCAGGAGTACAGGGGGAGAGAGCACCCTCAGGAGTACAGGGGGAGAGAGCACCCTCAGGAGTACAGGGGGAGAGAGCACCCTCAGGAGTACAGGGGGAGAGAGCACCCTCAGGAGTACAGGGGGAGAGAGCACCCTCAGGAGTACAGGGGGGGGGGAGCACCCCCAGGAGTACAGGGGGGGGGAGCACCCCCAGGAGTACAGGGGGGGGGGGGGAGCACCCTCAGGTGTACAGGGGGGGGGGGGGAGCACCCTCAGGTGTACAGGGGGGGGGGGGGGAGCACCCTCAGGTGTACAGGGGGGGGGGGGAGCACCTTCAGGTGTACAGGGGGGGGGGAGCACCTTCAGGTGTACAGGGGGGGGGGAGAGCACCCTCAGGTGTACAGGGAGGGGGGAGAGCACCCTCAGGTGTACAAGGGGGGGGGGGGGGGAGAGAGCACCCTCAGGTGTACAGGGGGGGGAGAGCACCCTCAGGTGTACAGGGGGGGGGGAGCACCCTCAGGTGTACAGGGGGGGGGGAGCACCCTCAGGTGTACAGGGGGGGGGGGGAGCACCCTCAGGTGTACAGGGGGGGGGGGAGAGCACCCTCAGGTGTACAGGGGGGGGGGGAGAGCACCCTCAGGTGTACAGGGGGGGGGAGAGCACCCTCAGGTGTACAGGGGGGGGAGAGCACCCTCAGGTGTACAGGGGGGGGGGGGAGCACCCTCAGGTGTACAGGGGGGGGGGAGCACCCTCAGGTGTACAGGGGGGGGGGGGGAGAGCACCCTCTGGAGTACAGAGGGGGAGAGCACCCTCAGGAGTACAGGGGGGAAGAGCACCCTCAGGAGTACAGGGGGGAAGAGCACCCTCAGGAGTACAGGGGGGGGGGGGAGCACCCCCAGGAGCACAGGGGGGGGGGGGGAGCACCCCCAGGAGTACAGGGGGGGGGGAGCACCCTCAGGAGTACAGGGGGGGAGAGCACCCTCAGGAGTACAGGGGGGGAGAGCACCCTCAGGTGTACAGGGGGGGAGAGCACCCTCAGGTGTACAGAGGGGGAGAGCACCCTCAGGAGTACAGGGGGGGGGGGAGAGCACCCTCAGGTGTACAGAGGGGAGAGCACCCTCAGGTGTACAGGGGGGGGGGGGGGAGAGCACCCTCAGGAGTACAGGGGGGGAGAGCACCCTCAGGAGTACAGGGGGGGAGAGCACCCTCAGGAGTACAGGGGGGGGAGAGCACCCTCAGGTGTACAGAGGGGGAGAGCACCCTCAGGAGTACAGGGGGGGGGGGGGGGGGGAGAGCACCCTCAGGTGTACAGAGGGGAGAGCACCCTCAGGTGTACAGGGGGGGGGGGGGAGAGCACCTTCAGGTGTACAGGGGGGGAGAGCACCCTCAGGAGTACAGGGGGGGAGAGCACCCTCAGGAGTACAGGGGGAGAGCACCCTCAGGAGTACAGGGGGGGGGGGGAGAGCACCCTCAGGTGTACAGAGGGGAGAGCACCCTCAGGTGTAAAAGGAGGGGGGGGCGATCACCCTCAGGTGTACAGGGAGAGGGTAGCACAGTGGTCAGTGGGCGGGCAGGCAGGCACAGGATATATGACGGCAGGTACACGTATACACAGAGCCTCCCGCCTGCGCGGATAAGGGTGACCGTGTCCCAGTCTCCCAGCGCCCGCCTTACCTGACAGGAGTCCCGGCGGCAGCAACAACACCGGCCGCAGCGCCACTGAGTGACAGGCAGCCCCGTCAGCTGATCGAGGGGAGGAGCCAGTAACTGTGGGAGGAATCGGGGGAGTGGTCAGAGGAGGGGAGGCAATGGGGGTGGGGCCTGATGGGGGGGGGGGGGGGGGGCAGGCTAGTTGAGTAGAAGACGGCGAACGAAAGGGAGGGGCTTAAGCAGAGACTGCGTCTGAGCGTTCCCGGATGTTCCTGAACGGAAAGTGGAGAGGGACAAACGTGTTGCTGCGTTTCCGGCTCTGCCAGTGTACGAGCGAGAGAACTTCCGCCCTCACCTGACGTCACATCCTGCGCCGTTACCCGAGGGGTTGTATGGTACATCATACTTGCCTACCTGCCCCTCTCCATGAGGGAGAAAATGCTCTGTTCCTGGACTTTCCTCCTGGTAATGTATGATTCCATCACCTGTGGTGAGCTGGGTAATTGATAAGAAAGGTGTTTCACCACAGGTGATGACAATCATACATTACCAGGAGAGTCCAGGAACAGAGCATTTTCTCCCTCATGGAGAGGGGCAGGTAGGCAAGTATGTGGTACATGCTAGCTTGGTAGAGACTAGATCCCCCTCTGTTTCAGTAACTGAAGAGGAACTAGATTATTTATTATAAACCCTCTATTTCCCCTTCTGTTTATGTAAATTTTTGTTTCCCGCTGTTCAGATAGGTTATTTGTTTTTGTCTATGCACCAATGGACGCTCGCCACGCTTCGGGCTCGGTGCCTCGCTCCGCTCGCCACAGGTTACTATTCCAAATAGTTTGTGACATGTCTTATGGGAAATGTCCTCTCCACGAAGGGAAACTAGATGCTACCCTGTTGAAAAACGGACCGTCACATGGTCTGGTCACATGGCCTGTGATGTCACCGGCTAACATTTACGGAAAGGGAACTAGACGCTTCCATGCTAGATTCAAGTGGCCTAAGGGACCTTTTACGTCAGGGGGAGGAGCCACAAGGGGGAGGAGCTAGGCCAGTGGGATACTTCCTCTGCTATCCACGCCACCACCAAGTATTCCCTGTAGTGATCAGGTTGCAGTAGGGGCGGGAGGAGAGAGCTCATCAGGAGCACTGTGTGTGTCTTTATGTCAGATATGGGCCCTCATTCCGAGTTGATCGGTCGCAAGGCGAATTTAGCAGAGTTACACACGCTAAGCCTACGCCTACTGGGAGTGTATCTTAGCTTCTTAAAATTGCGACCGATGTATTCGCAATATTGCGATTACAAACTACTTTGCAGTTTCTGAGTAACTTCAACCTTACTCTGCCTGTGCGATCAGTTCAGTGCTTGTCGTTCCTGGTTTGACGTCACAAACACTCCCAGCGTTCGCTCAGACACTCCCCCGTTTCTCCAGCCACTCCTGCGTTTTTTCCGGAAACGGTAGCGTTTTCATCCACACGCCCATAAAACGCCGTGTTTCCGCCCAGTAACACCCATTTCCTGTCAATCACATTACGATCGCCGGAGCGATGAAAAAGCCGTGAGTAAAAATACTTTCTTCATTGTTAAATTACTTGGCGCAGTCGCAGTGCGAATATTGCGCATGCGTACTAAGCGGATTTTCATTGCGATGCGATGAAAAATACAGAGCGAACGACTCGGAATGAGGGCCATGGTGTAGGACGCTTGGGTATTTGTTGCAAGAATGTTAAAGCAACTAGCAACATGCTTCAGCGCAGGAATGTATAACATGGAAGCTTCTATAGACGATGGAGACAGCTCACATGAATGTGCTTACATCCATTTTACATAAAACCTTTGTAATTCAGTGTGCCATCTGCAATGCACTTTACCTCACACAGTGTACCATCTGCAATGCACTTTACCTCACACAGTGTGCCATCTGCAATGCACTTTACCTCACACAGTGTGCCATCTGCAATGCACTTTACCTCACACAGTGTGCCATCTGCAATGCACTTTACCTCACACAGTGTGCCATCTGCAATGCACTTTACCTCACACAGTGTGCCATCTGCAATGCACTTTACCTCACACAGTGTGCCATCTGCAATGCACTTTACCTCACACAGTGTGCCATCTGCAATGCACTTTACTTCACACAGTGTGCCATCTGCAATGCACTTTACCTCACACAGTGTGCCATCTGCAATGCACTTTCTCTAACGTCCTAGTGGATGCTGGGGACTCCGTCAGGACCACGAGCAGGGTGCAATCTAGGTGGCTCTCCTAAAGAGCTGCTTAGAAAAAGTTTTTAGGTTTATTATTTTCAGTGAGTCCTGCTGGCAACAGGCTCACTGCATCGAGGGACTTAGGGGAGAGATTTTCAACTCACCTGCGTGCAGGATGGATTGGAGTCTTAGGCTACTGGACATAGCTTCAGAGGGAGTCGGAACACAGGTCACCCTGGGGTTCGTCCCGGAGCCGCGCCGCCGATCCCCCTTACAGATGCTGAAGATCGAGGGTCCGGAAACAGGCGGCAGAAGGCTCTTCAGCCTTCATGAAGGTAGCGCACAGCACTGCAGCTGTGCGCCATTGTTGCTACACACTTCACACTGAACGGTCACGGAGGGTGCAGGGCGCTGCTGGGGGCGCCCTGGGCAGCAATATTTAATACCTTTGATGGCAAAGAATACATCACATATAGCCATTGAGGCTATATGTATGTATTTAACCCAGGCCAGATATCTCAAAACCCGGGAGAAAAGCCAGCCGAAAAGGGGGCGGGGCTTATTCTCCTCAGCACACAGCGCCATTTTCCTGCTCAGCTCCGCTGTGAGGAAGGCTCCCAGGACTCTCCCCTGCACTGCACTACAGAAACAGGGTAACAAAGAGAAGGGGGGCATATTTTGGCGATATTTATATATTTAAAGCGCATATAACAAAAACAACACCTTTTAGGGTTGTTTATATACATTTTATAGCGCTTTTGGTGTGTGCTGGCAAACTCTCCCTCTGTCTCCCCAAAGGGCTAGTGGGGTCCTGTCTTCGATAAGAGCATTCCCTGTGTGTCTGCTGTGTGTCGGTACGTGTGTGTCGACATGTATGAGGACGATGTTGGTGTGGAGGCGGAGCAATTGCCGGTAATGGTGATGTCACCCCCTAGGGAGTCGACACCGGAATGGATGGCTTTAATTATGGAATTACGTGATAATGTTAGTACATTACAAAAGTCAGTTGACGAAATGAGACGGCCGGAAAACCAGTTAGTACCTGCTCAGGCGTCTCAGACACCGTCAGGGGCTGTAAAACGTCCCTTACCTCAGTCAGTCGACACAGGTACCGACACAGATGAATCTAGTGTCGACGGTGAAGAAACAAACGTATTTTCCAATAGGGCCACACGTTATATGATCACGGCAATGAAGGAGGCTTTGCAGATCTCTGATACTGCAGGTACCTCAAAAAGGGGTATTATGTGGGGGGTGAAAAAACTACCTGTAGCTTTTCCAGAATCAGAGGAATTGAATGACGTGTGTGATGAAGCGTGGGTTAACCCAGATAGAAAACTGCTAATTTCTAAGAAGTTATTGGCATTATACCCTTTCCCACCAGAGGTTAGGGCGCGCTGGGAAACACCCCCTGGGGTGGATAAAGCGCTCACACGTTTATCAAAACAAGTGGCGTTGCCGTCTCCAGATACGGCCGCCCTCAAGGATCCAGCAGATAGGAGGCTGGAAACTACCCTGAAGAGTATATACACGCATACTGGTGTTATACTCCGACCAGCAATAGCCTCAGCCTGGATGTGCAGTGCTGGGGTAGTGTGGTTGGATTCCCTGACTGAAAATATTGATACCCTGGATAGGGACAGTATTTTATTGACTCTAGAGCAATTAAAGGATGCGTTTCTTTATATGCGAGATGCTCAGAGGGATGTTTGCACTCTGGCATCGAGAGTAAGTGCGATGTCCATATCTGCCAGAAGAAGTTTATGGACGCGACAGTGGTCAGGTGATGCGGATTCCAAAAGGCATATGGAAGTATTGCCATATAAAGGAGAGGAATTATTTGGGGTTGGTCTATCGGATCTGGTGGCCACGGCAACTGCCGGCAAATCCACTTTTTTACCTCAGACCCCCTCCCAACAGAAAAAGACACCGTCTTTTCAGCCGCAGTCCTTTCGCTCCTATAAAAACAAGCGGGCAAAAGGACAGTCTTATCTGCCACAAGGCAGAGGAAAGGGTAAGAGAGGGCAGCAAGCAGCCCCTGCCCAGGACCAGAAGCCCGCCCCGGGTTCTACAAAACCATCAGCATGACGCTGGGGCTTTACAAGCGGACTCAGGAGCGGTGGGGGGTCGACTAAAGATTTTCAGCAATCAGTGGGCTCGCTCACAGGTGGACCCGTGGATCCTGCAGATAGTATCTCAGGGTTACATGTTGGAATTCGAAAGATCTCCCCCTCGCCGTTTCCTAAAGTCTGCTTTACCAACGTCTCCCTCAGAAAGGGCGACGGTATTGGAAGCCATTCACAAGCTGTATTCTCAGCAGGTGATAGTCAAGGTACCCCTCCTACAACAGGGAAAGGGGTATTATTCCACACTATTTGTGGTACCGAAGCCGGACGGTTCGGTAAGACCTATTCTAAATCTGAAATCCTTGAACCTGTACATACAGAAATTCAAGTTCAAGATGGAGTCACTAAGAGCAGTGATAGCGAATCTGGAAGAAGGGGACTTCATGGTGTCCCTGGACATAAAAGATGCTTATCTGCATGTCCCAATTTACCCCTCACACCAAGGGTATCTCAGGTTCGTGATACAAGACTGTCATTATCAGTTTCAAACGCTGCCGTTTGGGTTGTCCACGGCACCTCGGGTCTTTACCAAGGTAATGACCGAAATGATGGTTCTTCTACGAAGAAAAGGCGTATTAATTATCCCTTACTTGGACGATCTCCTGATAAGGGCAAAGTCCAGAGAACAGCTGGAAGTCGGTGTAGCACTAACCCAAGTAGTGCTTCAACAACACGGGTGGATTCTGAATCTTCCAAAATCTCAATTGTCCCCGACAACACGTCTGCTGTTCCTGGGAATGATTCTGGACACGGTTCAGAAAAAGGTGTTTCTCCCGGAGGAGAAAGCAAGGGAGTTATCCGAACTTGTCAGGAACCTCCTAAAACCAGGAAATGTGTCAGTACATCAATGCACAAGAGTCCTGGGAAAGATGGTGGCTTCTTACGAAGCAATTCCTTTCGGCAGATTCCATGCACGAATATTTCAGTGGGATCTGCTGGACAAATGGTCCGGATCGCATCTGCACATGCATCAGCGGATAACACTGTCACCAAGGACAAGGTTGTCTCTCCTGTGGTGGTTGCAGAGTGCCCATCTGTTAGAGGGCCGCAAGTTCGGCATACAGGACTGGGTCCTGGTGACTACGGATGCCAGCCTACGGGGCTGGGGAGCAGTCACACAGGGAAGAAACTTCCAGGGTGTATGGTCAAACCTGGAGACGTCTCTTCACATAAATATACTAGAGCTAAGAGCAATCTACAATGCTCTAAGCTTGGCGAAACCGCTGCTTCAGGGTCAGCCGGTGTTGATCCAGTCGGACAACATCACGGCAGTCGCCCACGTAAACAGACAAGGCGGCTCGAGAAGCAGAAGAGCAATGACAGAAGCTGCAAGGATTCTTCGCTGGGCGGAAAATCATGTCATAGCACTGTCAGCAGTGTTCATCCCGGGAGTGGACAACTGGGAAGCAGACTTCCTCAGCAGACACGACCTTCACCCGGGAGAGTGGGGACTTCATCCGGAAGTTTTCCACATGATTGTGAACCATTGGGAAAAACCAAAGGTGGACATGATGGCGTCTCGCCTCAACAAAAAACTGGACAGATATTGCGCCAGGTCAAGAGACCCTCAGGCAATAGCTGTGGACGCTCTGGTAACACCGTGGGTGTACCAGTCAGTGTATGTGTTTCCTCCTCTGCCTCTCATACCAAAGGTACTGAGAATTATACGGAAAAGGGGAGTAAGAACAATACTAGTGGCTCCGGATTGGCCAAGAAGAACTTGGTATCCGGAACTTCAAGAGATGCTCACGGAAGATCCGTGGCCTCTACCTCTAAGAAGGGATCTGCTTCAGCAGGGACCTTGTATGTTCCAAGACTTACCGCGACTGCGTTTGACGGCATGGCGGTTGAACGTCGGATTCTAAAAGAAAAGGGCATTCCAGAGGAAGTTATTCCTACCTTGATTAAAGCTAGGAAGGAAGTGACCGCACAACATTATCACCGCATTTGGAGAAAATATGTTGCGTGGTGTGAGGCCAAGAAGGCCCCAACGGAAGAATTTCAATTGGGTCGATTCCTACATTTCCTGCAGGCAGGATTGTCTATGGGCCTCAAATTGGGGTCTATTAAAGTTCAAATTTCGGCCTTATCAATCTTCTTCCAGAAAGAATTGGCTTCAGTGCCTGAAGTACAAACTTTTGTCAAGGGTGTACTACATATACAACCCCCAATTGTGCCTCCAGTGGCACCGTGGGATCAAAACGTAGTTTTGGAAATTCTCAAATCTCATTGGTTTGAGCCTCTCAAATCGGTAGATTTGAAGTATCTTACATGGAAAGTAACCATGCTATTGGCCCTGGCTTCAGCCAGGAGAGTTTCAGAGTTGGCGGCTTTATCGTACAAAAGCCCATATCTGATTTTCCATTCGGACAGGGCAGAACTGCGGACACGTCCTAATTTTCTCCCTAAGGTGGTTTCGTCTTTTCACTTGAACCAGCCTATTGTGGTGCCTGCGGCTACTAGCGACTTGGAGGACTCCAAGTTACTGGACGCTGTCAGAGCATTGAAAATATATATTTCAAGGACAGCTGGAGTCAGAAAATCTGACTCGTTGTTTATCTTGTATGCACCCAACAAGATGGGTGCTCCTGCGTCTAAGCAGACGATTGCTCGTTGGATCTGTAGCACAATTCAACTTGCACATTCTGTGGCAGGCCTGCCACAGCCTAAAACTGTAAAAGCCCACTCCACAAGGAAGGTGGGCTCATCTTGGGCGGCTGCCCGAGGGGTCTCGGCATTACAACTTTGCCGAGCAGCTACGTGGTCAGGGGAGAACACGTTTGTAAAATTTTACAAATTTGATACTCTGGCTAAAGAGGACTTGGAGTTCTCTCATTCGGTGCTGCAGAGTCATCCGCACTCTCCCGCCCGTTTGGGAGCTTTGGTATAATCCCCATGGTCCTGACGGAGTCCCCAGCATCCACTAGGACGTTAGAGAAAATAAGAATTTACTTACCGATAATTCTATTTCTCGTAGTCCGTAGTGGATGCTGGGCGCCCATCCCAAGTGCAGATTGTCTGCATTACTTGTACATAGTTATTGTTACAAAAATCGGGTTATTATTGTTGTGAGCCATCTTTTTTAAGAGGCTACTTCTTTGTTATCATACTGTTAACTGGGTTCAGATCACAAGTTGTACGGTGTGATTGGTGTGGCTGGTATGAGTCTTACCCGGGATTCAAGATCCTTCCTTATTGTGTACGCTCGTCCGGGCACAGTACCTAACTGAGGCTTGGAGGAGGGTCATAGGGGGAGGAGCCAGTACACACCATGTGATCCTAAAAGCTTGCTTTTGTGCCCTGTCTCCTGCGGAGCCGCTATTCCCCATGGTCCTTTCGGAGTCCCCAGCATCCACTACGGACTACGAGAAATAGAATTATCGGTAAGTAAATTCTTATTTTACCTCACACAGTGTGCCATCTGCAATGCACTTTACTTCACACAGTGTGCCATCTGCAATGCACTTTACCTCACACAGTGTGCCATCTGCAATGCACTTTACCTCACACAGTGTGCCATCTGCAATGCACTTTACCTCACACAGTGTGCCATCTGCAATGCACTTTACTTCACACAGTGTGCCATCTGCAATGCACTTTACCTCACACAGTGTGCCATCTGCAATGCACTTTTCTCTGACGTCCTAAGTGGATGCTGGGACTCCGTAAGGACCATGGGGAATAGCGGCTCCGCAGGAGACTGGGCACAACTAAAAGAAAGCTTTTGTCTAACTGGTGTGCACTGGCTCCTCCCACTATGACCCTCCTCCAGACCTCAGTTAGAATCTTGTGCCCGGCTGAGCTGGATGCACACTAGGGGCTCTCCTGAGCTCCTAGAAAGAAAGTATATTTAGGTTTTTTATTTTACAGTGAGATCTGCTGGCAACAGGCTCACTGCAGCGAGGGACTAAGGGGAGAAGAAGCGAACCTACCTAACAGGTGGTAGTTTGGGCTTCTTAGGCTACTGGACACCATTAGCTCCAGAGGGATCGACCGCAGGACCCGACCTTGATGTTCGTTCCCGGAGCCGCGCCGCCGTCCCTCTTACAGAGCCAGAAGCATAAAGAGGTCCGGAAAATCGGCGGCAGAAGACTTCGGTCTTCACCAAGGTAGCGCACAGCACTGCAGCTGTGCGCCATTGCTCATCATGTACACCTCACACTCCGGTCACTGCTGGAGGGGGGGGGCGCCCTGAGGGCAATATTACACACCTTGGCTGGCAAATATACACCATATATAGTCCCAGAGGCTATATAGGTGTAAATTAATACCCCTGCCAGAGTTTCAAAAACGCAGGAGAAGTCCGCCGAAAAAAAGGGGCGGGGCTAACTCCCTCAGCACACTGGCGCCATTTTTCCCTCACAGCTCAGCTGGAAGGAAGCTCCCTGGCTCTCCCCTGCAGTCTACAACAGAAGGGTAAAAAAGAGAGGGGGGGCACTAAATTTAGGCGCAGTATATATATATATATATATATATATATATATATATATATATATAGCAGCTATAAGGGGATATAATTCAGTTAGTCCCTGTATTATATAGCGCTCTGGTGTGTGCTGGCATACTCTCTCTCTGTCTCCCCAAAGGGCTTTGTGGGGTCCTGTCCTCTGCATTCCCTGTGTGTATGCGGTGTGTCGGTACGGCTGTGTCGACATGTTTGATGAGGAGGCTTATGTGGAGGCGGAGCAAATGCCTGTAAATGTGATGTCACCCCCTGCGGGGTCGACACCTGAGTGGATGGTTCTGTGGAAGGAATTACGCGACAGTGTCGACTCCTTGCATAAAAGGTTTGACGACATACCTACTATGGGACAGCCGGCTTCTCAGCCTGTGCCTGCCCAGGCGTCTCAAAAACCATCAGGGGCTCTAAAACGCCCGCTACCTCAGATGGTTGACACAGATGTCGACACGGATACTGACTCCAGTGTCGACGACGAAGAGACTAATGTAACTTCCAGTAGGGCCACACGTTACATGATTGAGGCAATGAAAAATGTGTTGCACATTTCTGATGTTACCCCCAGTACCACAAAAAAGGGTATTATGTTTGGAGAGAAAAAACTACCAGTAGCTTTTCCTCCATCTGAGGAGTTAAATGACGTGTGTGAAGAAGCGTGGGCTTCTCCTGATAAGAAACTGGTAATTTCTAAGAGGTTACTAATGGCGTACCCTTTCCCGCCAGAGGATAGGTCACGCTGGGAAACATCCCCTAGGGTGGATAAAGCGCTCACACGCTTGTCAAAGAAGGTGGCACTACCGTCTCCGGATACGGCCGCCCTAAAGGAACCTGCTGATAGAAAGCAGGAGGCTATCCTGAAGTCTATATATACACACACAGGTGTTATACTGAGGCCAGCTATTGCGTCAGCATGGATGTGCAGTGCTGCAGCTGCGTGGTCAGATTCCCTGTCGGAAATATTGATACCCTAGACAGGGACACTATATTGCTAACCGTAGAGCATATTAAAGACGCACTTTTATACATGAGGGATGCACAGAGGGATATTTGCCGGCTGGCATCCAAAATTAGTGCAATGTCCATTTCTGCCAGGAGAGGGTTATGGACTCGGCAGTGGACAGGAGATGCAGATTCCAAAAGGCACATGCAAGTTCTGCCTTATAAGGGTGAGGAGTTGTTCGGGGATGGTCTCTCGGACCTCGTTTCCACAGCAACAGCTGGGAAGTCTACATTTTTACCCCATGTTCCCTCACAGCCAAAGAAAGCACCGTATTATCAGGTACAGTCCTTTCGGCCCAATAGGGGCAAGCGGGTTAAGGGCGCGTCCTTTCTGCCCAGAGGCAGAGGTAGGGGGAAAAAGCTGCAGCATACAGCCAGTTCCCAGGAGCAAAAGTCCTCCCCCGCTTCCTCTAAGTCCACAGCATGACGCTGGTGCTCCACAGGCGGAGCCAGGTACGGTGGGGGCCCGTCTCAAATATTTCAGCAATCAGTGGGCTCGCTCGCGGGTGGATCCCTGGATCTTTCAAATAGTATCTCAGGGGTACAAGCTGGAATTCGAGACGTCTCCCCCCCGCCGTTTCCTCATATCTGCCTTACCAACCACTCCCTCAGGCAGGGAGGCAGTGTTACAGGCAATTCACAAGCTGTATTCACAACAGGTGAGAGTAAAGGTGCCCCTACTTCAACAAGGACGGGGTTACTATTCCACAATGTTTGTAGTACCGAAACCGGACGGTTTGGTGAGACCCATTTTAAATTTGAAATCCTTGAACACATATATAAAAAAATTCAAGTTCAAGATGGAATCGCTCAGGGCGATTATTGCAAGCCTGGACGAGGGGGATTACATGGTATCACTGGACATCAAGGATGCTTACCTGCATGTCCCCATTTACCATCCTCACCAGGAGTACCTCAGATTTGTGGTACAGGATTGTCATTACCAATTCCAGACGTTGCCGTTCGGTCTATCCACGGCTCCGAGGGTCTTTACCAAGGTAATGGCCGAAATGATGATACTCCTTCGAAAGAAGGGAGTTTTAATTATCCCGTACTTGGACGATCTCCTGATAAAGGCGAGGTCCAGGGAGCAGTTGTTGGTCGGGGTAGCACTATCTCGGGAGGTGCTACAACAGCACGGCTGGGTTCTAAATATTCCAAAGTCACAGCTGATCCCTACGACACGTCTACTGTTCCTGGGGATGGTTCTGGACACAGAACAGAAAAAAGTGTTTCTCCCGGAGGAGAAGGCCAAGGAGCTGTCATCTCTAGTCAGAGGCCTCCTAAAACCAAAACAGGTCTCGGTGCATCACTGCACGCCTGGTCCTGGTTCCAAAAATACGGGGGACAAAAAGCGTAGGGGTCCTTCGTATTTTTGAAACCAGAACCGGGCTCCACTAGCTGGACAGATAATGCCACAGCCGGGGGTCACTTTTATACAGCGCCCTGCGGCCGTGGCATTAAATACCCAACTAGTCACCCCTGGCCGGGGTACCCTGGAGGAGTGGGAACCCCTTAAATCAAGGGGTCCCCCCCCCCTCCAGCCACCCAAGGGCCAGGGGTGAAGCCAGAGGCTGTGTCCCCCCCCCCCATCCAAGGGCTGCGGATGGGGGGCTGATAGCCTTTGTTGAAAGTGTTGATTATTGTTTTTAGTAGCAGTACTACAAGTCCCAGCAAGCCTCCCCCGCAAGCTGGTACTTGGAGAACCACAAGTACCAGCATGCGGCGGAAAACCGGGCCCGCTGGTACCTGTAGTACTACTACTAAAAAAATACCCCAATAAAGACATAAGACACACACCTTGAAAGTATAACTTTAATACATACATCCACACCACCATATACACATGCTTACCTTATGTTCACACGAGGGTCGGTCCTCTTCTCCATGTAGAATCCATGGTGTACCTGTTGAAAAAATTATACTCACATAATCCATGGTTGAAGGCTCCTCTGCTTGTAATCCATTTGTAATCCACGTACTTGTCAAAATAAAAAAACGGACACCCGACCTCGAACTGAAAGGGGCCCCATGTTTTCACATGGGACCCCTTTCCCCGAATGCCAGAAACCCCCTCTGACTTATGTCTAAGAGGGTTTCTTCAGCCAATCAGGGAGCGCCACGTTGTGGCACCCTCCTGATCGGCTGTGTGCTCCTGTACTGTATGACAGGCGGCACACGGCAGTGTTACAATGTAGCGCCTATGCGCTCCATTATAACCAATGGTGGGAACTTTGTGGTCAGCGGTGAGGTCACTTTCGGTCAACCGCTGACCACAAAGTTCCTACCATTGGTTACAATGGAACGCATATGCGCTACATTGTAACACTGCCGTGTGCCACCTGTCAGACAGTACAGGAGCACACAGCCCATCAGGAGGGTGCCACAACGTGGCGCTACCTGATTGGCTGAAGAAACCCTCTTAGACATAAGTCAGAGTGGGTTTCTGGCATTCGGAGAAAGGGGTCCCATGTGAAAACATGGGGTCCCTTTCAGTTCGAGGTCGGGTGTCCGTTTGTTTATTTTGACAAGTACGTGGATTACAAATGGATTACCTGAGGAGCCTTCTACCCTGGATTTTGTGAGTATAATTTTTTCCACAGGTACACCATGGATTCTACATGGAGAAGAGGACCGACCCTCGTGTGAACATAAGGTAAGTATGTGTATATGGTGGTGTGGATGTATGTATTAAAGTTATACTTTCAAGGTGTGTGTCTTATGTCTTTATTGGGGTATTTTTTTAGTAGTAGTACTACAGGTACCAGCGGGCCCGGTTTTCCGCCGCATGCTGGTACTTGTGGTTCTCCAAATACCAGCTTGCGGGGGAGGCTTGCTGGGACTTGTAGTACTGCTACTAAAAACAATATTCAACACTTTCAACAAAGGCTATCAGCCCCCCATCCGCAGCCCTTGGATGGGGGGGGACAGCCTCGGGCTTCACCCCTGGCCCTTGGGTGGCTGGAGGGGGGGGACCCCTTGATTTAAGGGGTTCCCACTCCTCCAGGGTACCCCGGCCAGGGGTGACTAGTTGGGTATTTAATGCCACGGCCGCAGGGCGCTGTATAAAAGTGACCCCCGGCTGTGGCATTATCTGTCCAGCTAGTGGAGCCCGGTGCTGGTTTAAAAAATACGGGGGACCCCTACGCTTTTTGTCCCCCGTATTTTTGGAACCAGGACCAGGCGCAGAGCCCGGTGCTGGTTGCTTAAATATGGGGGAACCCCTGTCAATTTTTTTCCCATATTTTTGCAACCAGGACCGGCTCAAAGAGCCCGAGGCTGGTTTGACTTAGGAGGGGGGACCCCACGCATTTTTTTTTAACAAATTCAAACATTTCCCACCCCTTCCCACTGAAAAACATGCACGGATCTCATGGATCCGTGCATGCCTATCCAATCACGGTAAAAAAAAGCAGGTCTGTTTTTTTTTAGCACTTTATCACGATTTGTATTTCATCACGGCAGTGTTTGGCTATTGTCGGCAGTGTTTGTGATTTGCACTTTTTAGTAAATTCCCGATTTCTAACAAATTGCAGGCGTATTTGACCGATGGTGTATTGATTCGTGATTTTTTCCTAGGACTTCCAAAATATTGCGAATGCCCTCATCACTGCCGTGATTTTTGCTTAGTAAATTACCGAGATGACACTTTGAAGAAAAAACGGCATCTCGGTCAAAATCGGGAGCTTAGTAAATATACCCCCGTGTGCCATCTGCAATGCACTTTACCTCACACAGTGTGCCATCTGCAATGCACTTTACCTCACACAGTGTGCCATCTGCAATGCACTTTACCTCAGTGTGCCATCTGCAATGCACTTTACTTCACACAGTGTGCCATCTGCAATGCACTTTACCTCACACAGTGTGCCATCTGCAATGCACTTTACCTCACACAGTGTGCCATCTGCAATGCACTTTACCTCACACAGTGTGCCATCTGCAATGCACTTTACCTCACACAGTGTGCCATCTGCAATGCACTTTACCTCACACAGTGTGCCATCTGCAATGCACTTTACCTCACACAGTGTGCCATCTGCAATGCACTTTACCTCACACAGTGTGCCATCTGCAATGCACTTTACCTCACACAGTGTGCCATCTGCAATGCACTTTACCTCACACAGTGTGCCATCTGCAATGCACTTTACCTCACACAGTGTGCCATCTGCAATGCACTTTACCTCACACAGTGTGCCATCTGCAATGCACTTTACCTCACACAGTGTGCCATCTGCAATGCACTTTACCTCACACAGTGTGCCATCTGCAATGCACTTTACTTCACACACTGGGGTATATTTACTAAGGTCCCGATTTTGACCGAGATGCCGTTTTTTCTTCAAAGTGTCATCTCGGTAATTTACTAAGCAAAAATCACGGCAGTGATGAGGGCATTCGTAATATTTTGGAAGTCCTAGGAAAAAATCACGAATCAATACACCATCGGTCAAATACGCCTGCAATTTGTTAGAAATCGGTCATTTACTAAAAAGTGCAAAACACAAAAACTGCCGACAATAGCCAAACACTGCCGTGATGAAATACAAATCGTGAAAAAGTGCTAAAAAAAAACAGACCTGCTTTTTTATCCCGTGTTTGTATAGGCATGCACGGATCCATGAGATCCGTGCATGTTTTTCAGTGGGAAGGGGTGGGAAATGTTTTTATTTTTTAAAATAAAATTGCGTGGGGTCCCCCCTCCTAAACCAAACCAGCCGCGGGCTCTTTGAGCCGGCCCTGGTTGCAAAAATATGGGGGAAAAATTGTCAGGGGTTCCCCCATATTTAAACAACCAGCATCGGGCTCTGCGCCTGGTCCTGGTTCCAAAAATACGGGGGACAAAAAGCGTAGGGCTCCCCCGTATTTTTGAAACCAGCACCAGGCTCCACTAGCTGGACAGATAATGCCACAGCCGGGGGTCACTTTTATACAGCGCCCTGCGGCCGTGGAATTAAATACCCAACTAGTCACCCCTGGCCGGGGTACCCTGGAGGAGTGGGAACCCCTTCAATCAAGGGGTCCCCCACCTCCAGCCACCCAAGGGCCAGAGGTGAAGCCCGAGGCTGTCCCCCCCCATCCAAGGGCTGCGGATGAGGGGCTGATAGCCTTTGTTGAAAGTTATGAATATTGTTTTTAGTAGCAGTACTACAAGTCCCAGCAAGCCTCCCCCGCAAGCTGGTACTTGGAGAACCACAAGTACCAGCATGCGGCGGAAAACCGGGCCCGCTGGTACCTGTAGTACTACTACTAAAAAAATACCCCAATAAAGACATAACACACACACCTTGAAAGTATAACTTTAATGCATACATACACACCACCATATACACATACTTACCTTATGTTCACATGAGGGTCGGTCCTCTTCTCCAGTAGAATCCATGGGGTACCTGTTGAAAAAAATCCTACTCACCAAATCCAGTGTAGAGGGCTCCTCGTATAATCCATTTGTAATCCACGTACTTGTAAAAATAAAAAAACGGACACCCGACCACGAACTGAAAGGGGCCCCATGTTTTCACATGGGACCCCTTTCCCCGAATGCCAGAAACCCCCTCTGACTTATGTCTAAGAGGGTTTCCTCAGCCAATCAGGGAGCGCCACGTTGTGGCACCCTCCTGATCGGCTGTGTGCTCCTGTACTGTCTGACAGGCGGCACACGGCAGTGTTACAATGTAGCGCCTATGCGCTCCATTGTAACCAATGGTGGGAACTTTCTGCCCTGCGGTTGACCGAATGTGACCTCACCGCTGAGCAGAAAGTTCCCACCATTGGTTACAATGGAGCGCATAGGCGCTACATTGTAACACTGCCGTGTGCCGCCTGTCATACAGTACAGGAGCACACAGCCGATCAGGAGGGTGTCACAACGTGGCGCTCCCTGATTGGCTGAAGAAACCCTCTTAGACATAAGTCAGAGGGGGTTTCTGGCATTCGGGGAAAGGGGTCCCATGTGAAAACATGGAGCCCCTTTCAGTTCGAGGTCGGGTATCCGTTTTTTTATTTTGACAAGTACGTGGATTACAAATGGATTACAAGCAGAAGAGCCTTCTACCCTGGATTTTGCGAGTATAATTTTTTCCACAGGTACACCATGGATTCTACATGGAGAAGAGGACCGACCCTCGTGTGAACATAAGGTAAGTATGTGTATATGGTGGTGTGGATGTATGTATTAAAGTTATACTTTCAAGGTGTGTGTCTTATGTCTTTATTGGGGTATTTTTTTAGTAGTAGTACTACAGGTACCAGCGGGCCCGGTTTTCCGCCGCATGCTGGTACTTGTGGTTCTCCAAGTACCAGCTTGCGGGGAGGCTTGCTGGGACTTGTAGTACTGCTACTAAAAACAATATTCAACACTTTCAACAAAGGCTATCAGCCCCCCATCCGCAGCCCTTGGATGGGGGGGGCAGCCTCGGGCTTCACCCCTGGCCCTTGGGTGGCTGGAGGGGGGGGACCCCTTGATATACCACTCCACTCCTCCAGGGTACCCCGGCCAGGGGTGACTAGTTGGGTATTTAATGCCACGGCCGCAGGGCGCTGTATAAAAGTGACCCCCGGCTGTGGCATTATCTGTCCAGCTAGTGGAGCCCGGTGCTGGTTTCAAAAATACGGGGGACCCCTACACTTTTTGTCCCCCGTATTTTTGGAACCAGGACCAGGCGCAGAGCCCGGTGCTGGTTGTTTAAATATGGGGGAACCCCTGTCAATTTTTTTCCCATATTTTTGCAACCAGGACCGGCTCAAAGAGCCCGAGGCTGGTTTGGCTTAGGAGTGGGGACCCCACGCAATTTTTTTTTTAAGTTTAAACATTTTTTTTTTTTTTACAAGGTGCACAATAAAGCCCAGCACGGATCTCTCAGATCCGGCCGAGATTCATTGTATTAAAGTCGGCAGTGTTTTACAAGTCACTCACGTAAAACACTGCCTAAAAAAACGAATGACATCGACATTGGAAAAACCGAAAATGCAGAATACGGCAGCTTAGTAAATTAGTCATAATCAATTCAAAAAGTTGCATATTTACACTTTCGATGTCATTCGTGATTGAACTTTGACCTCAAACGGGAAAATACGATTCTTAGTAAATTTACCCCACTGTGCCATCTGCAATGCACTTTACTTCACACAGTGTGCCATCTGCAATGCACTTTACTTCACACAGTGTGCCATCTGCAATGCACTTTACTTCACACAGTGTGCCATCTGCAATGCACTTTACTTCACACAGTGTGCCATCTGCAATGCACTTTACCTCACACAGTGTGCCATCTGCAATGCACTTTACCTCTCAGTAATTCCTTTGTTATTGTATAGAGTTACTATTTAATATTTATATATGCATTTATTATTTTGAATTGTCTTAATAATACAAAAATGTTACCTACAATGTTTTAATAATAAAGTACCGTATTTTTCGGACCATAAGACGCACCTAGTTTTTAGAGTAGGAAAACTGGAAAAAAAAATATTCTGACCTCTAAGAGATATTTCTGTGATTTCTCAGACTCAAGAATACAGTGCAGCCTTCTGTCAGAGCCAGCATACACACACACACACACATCAGAGCCAGCATACACACACACACACACACACACACACACACACACACACACACACACACACACACACACACACACTGACAGTACCAGTGGTTCCCTGCGTCTCCTGAGGAGGTGGGGGGGAGCGGGGGAGTCACATGACGCCGGCTCTGCTGCTGAGATGTGGCTGCTCTGCGCTCTGCTGATGACAGCGCAGCAGCAGCATCCAGGACCCACCACTACCCGCCGGCCGCCGCCTCTACCCGCTACCCGCAAACGTCTTATTCGCTCCATAAGACGCACATACTTTTTCCCCCACATTTTTGGGGAGAAAAAGTGCGTCTTATGGTCCGAAAAATACGGTACTTTTGTTTCTCTGACGTCCTAGTGGATGCTGGGAACTCCGTAAGGACCATGGGGAATAGCGGCTCCGCAGGAGACAGGGCACAAAAAGTAAAGCTTTAGGATCAGGTGGTGTGTACTGGCTCCTCCCCCTATGACCCTCCTCCAAGCCTCAGTTAGGATACTGTGCCCGGACGAGCGTACACAATAAGGAAGGATTTATGAATCCCGGGTAAGACTCATACCAGCCACACCAATCACACTGTACAACCTGTGATCTGAACCCAGTTAACAGTATGATAACAGCGGAGCCTCTGAAAGATGGCTCACAACAATAATAACCCGATTTTTGTAACTATGTACAAGTATTGCAGATAATCCGCACTAGGGATGGGCGCCCAGCATCCACTACGGACTCCGAGAAATAGAATTATCGGTAAGTAAATTCTTATTATTCGCTCCATAAGACGCACATACTTTTTCCCCCACATTTTTGGGGAGAAAAAGTGCGTCTTATGGTCCGAAAAATACGGTACTTTTGTTTCTCTGACGTCCTAGTGGATGCTGGGAACTCCGTAAGGACCATGGGGAATAGCGGCTCCGCAGGAGACTGGGCACAAAAGTAAAAGCTTTAGGACTAGCTGGTGTGCACTGGCTCCTCCCCCTATGACCCTCCTCCAAGCCTCAGTTAGATTTTTGTGCCCGGCCGAGAAGGGTGCATGCTAGGTAGCTCTCCAGAGCTGCTTAGAGTAAAAGTTTTAAACAGAAGAAGTTTATGGACACGACAGTGGTCAGGTGATGCGGATTCAAAACGGCATATGGAAGTTTTGCTGTATAAAGGGGAGGAGTTATTTGGGGTCGGTCTATCAGACCTGGTGGCCACGGCGACGGCTGGAAAATCCACCTTTTTACCCCAGGTCACCTCTCAGCAGAAAAAGACACCGTCTTTTCAAACTCAGTCCTTTCGTCCCCATAAGGGCAAGCGGGCAAAAGGCCACTCATTTCTGCCCCGGGGCAGAGGAAGGGGAAAAAGACTGCAGCAAGTAGCCTCTTCCCAGGATCAGAAGCCCTCCCCCGCTTCTGCCAAGTCTTCAGCATGACGCTGGGGCTTTACAAGCGGACTCAGGCACGGTGGGGGCCCGTCTCAAAAATTTCAACGCGCAGTGGGCTCACTCGCAAGTGGACCCCTGGATCCTGCAGGTAGTATCACAGGGGTACAAATTGGAATTCGAGACGTCTCCCCCTCGCCGGTTCCTGAAGTCTGCTCTACCAACGTCTCCCTCCGACAGGGAGGCAGTATTGGAAGCTATTCACAAGCTGTATTCCCAGCAGGTGATAATCAAGGTACCCCTCCTACAGCAGGGAATGGGGTATTATTCCACGCTGTTTGTGGTACCGAAGCCGGACGGCTCGGTGAGACCGATTTTAAATCTGAAATCATTGAACACTTACATAAAAAGGTTCAAATTCAAGATGGAATCACTCAGAGCAGTGATAGCGAACCTGGAAGAAGGGGACTATATGGTGTCTCTGGACATCAAAGATGCTTATCTCCATGTCCCAATCTACCCTTCTCACCAAGGGTACCTCAGGTTTGTGGTACAGAACTGTCATTATCAGTTTCAGACGCTGCCGTTTGGATTGTCCACGGCACCACGGGTCTTTACCAAGGTAATGGCCGAAATGATGATTCTTCTTCGAAGAAAAGGCGTCTTAATTATCCCTTACTTGGACGATCTCCTGATAAGGGCAAGGTCCAGGGAACAGTTAGAGGTCGGAGTAGCACTATCTCAGGTGGTGCTACGTCAGCACGGGTGGATTCTAAATATTCCAAAATCGCAGCTGATTCCAACAACACGTCTACTGTTCCTAGGGATGATTCTGGACACAGTCCAGAAAAAGGTGTTTCTCCCGGAGGAGAAGGCCAGGGAGTTATCCGAGCTAGTCAGGAACCTCCTAAAACCAGGACAAGTGTCAGTGCATCAATGCACAAGGGTCCTGGGAAAGATGGTGGCTTCTTACGAAGCGATTCCATTCGGAAGATTCCATGCAAGTGGGATCTGCTGGACAAATGGTCCGGATCGCATCTTCAGATGCATCAGCGGATAACCCTATCTCCAAGGACAAGGGTGTCTCTCCTGTGGTGGTTGCAGAGTGCTCATCTTCTAGAGGGCCGCAGATTCGGCATTCAGGACTGGATTCTGGTGACCACGGATGCCAGCCTGAGAGGCTGGGGAGCAGTCACACAGGGAAGAAATTTCCAGGGCTTGTGGTCAAGCATGGAAACGTCTCTTCACATAAATATCCTGGAACTAAGGGCAATTTACAATGCCCTAAGTCAAGCAAGGCCTCTGCTTCAGGGTCAGTCGGTTTTGATCCAATCGGACAACATCACGGCAGTCGCCCACGTAAACAGACAGGGCGGCACAAGAAGCAGGAGGGCAATGGCAGAAGCTGCAAGAATTCTTCGCTGGGCGGAAAATCATGTGACAGCACTGTCAGCGGTGTTCATTCCGGGAGTGGACAACTGGGAAGCAGACTTCCTCAGCAGACACGACCTCCACCCGGGGGAGTGGGGACTTCACCCAGAAGTCTTCCACGTGATTGTAAACCGTTGGGAAAAACCAAAGGTGGACATGATGGCGTCTCGTCTCAACAAGAAACTAGACAGATATTGCGCCAGGTCAAGGGACCCTCAGGCAATAGCGGTGGACGCTCTGGTAACACCGTGGGTGTACCAGTCAGTGTATGTGTTCCCTCCTCTGCCTCTCATACCCAAAGTACTGAGAATCATAAGAAGGAGAGGAGTAAGAACTATACTCGTGGCTCCGGATTGGCCAAGAAGGACTTGGTACCCGGAACTTCAAGAGATGCTCACGGAGGACCCGTGGCCTCTACCTCTCAGAAAGGAGTTGCTCCAGCAGGGACCTTGTCTGTTCCAAGACTTACCGCGGCTGCGTTTGACGGCATGGAGGTTGAACGCCGGATCCTGAAGGAAAAAGGCATTCCAGATGAAGTCATCCCTACCCTGGTCAAGGCCAGAAAGGATGTAACCGCAAAACATTATCACCGCATTTGGCGGAAATATGTTGCGTGGTGTGAGGCCAAGAAGGCCCCTACAGAGGAATTTCAACTGGGTCGTTTCCTGCATTTCCTGCAAACAGGACTATCTATGGGCCTAAAATTAGGGTCCATTAAGGTTCAAATTTCGGCCCTGTCAATCTTCTTCCAAAAAGAACTGGCTTCAGTGCCTGAAGTTCAGACGTTTGTCAAAGGGGTACTGCATATACAGCCTCCTTTTGTGCCTCCAGTGGCACCTTGGGATCTCAATGTAGTGTTGAGTCTCCTAAAATCACATTGGTTTGAACCACTCACCACTGTGGAATTGAAATATCTCACATGGAAAGTGGTCATGCTGTTAGCCCTGGCTTCAGCCAGGCGTGTCTCAGAATTGGCGGCTTTATCATATAAAAGCCCTTACCTAATTTTTCATTCAGACAGGGCAGAACTGAGGACTCGCCCTCAATTTCTCCCTAAGGTGGTTTCAGCGTTTCACATGAACCAGCCTATTGTGGTACCTGCGGCTACTAGGGACTTGGAGGACTCCAAGTTGCTGGACGTAGTCAGGGCCCTGAAAATATATGTTTCCAGGACGGCTGGAGTCAGAAAATCTGACTCGCTGTTTATCCTGTATGCACCCAACAAGCTGGGTGCTCCTGCTTCTAAGCAGACGATTGCTCGTTGGATTTGTAGTACAATTCAGCTTGCACATTCTGTGGCAGGCCTGCCACAGCCAAAATCTGTAAAAGCCCATTCCACAAGGAAAGTGGGCTCATCTTGGGCGGCTGCCCGAGGGGTCTCGGCTTTACAACTTTGCCGAGCAGCTACTTGGTCAGGGGCAAACACGTTTGCTAAATTTTACAAATTCGATACCCTCGCTGAGGAGGACCTGGAGTTCTCTCATTCGGTGCTGCAGAGTCATCCGCACTCTCCCGCCCGTTTGGTAGCTTTGGTATAATCCCCATGGTCCTTACAGAGTTCCCAGCATCCACTAGGACGTCAGAGAAAATAAGATTTTACTTACCGATAATTCTATTTCTCATAGTCCGTAGTGGATGCTGGGCGCCCATCCCAAGTGCGGATTGTCTGCAATACTTGTATATAGTTATTGTTACAAAAATCGGGTTGTTTATTGTTGTGAGCCATCTTTTCAGAGGCTCCTACGTTTATCATACTGTTAACTGGGTTCAGATCACAAGTTGTACGGTGTGATTGGTGTGGCTGGTATGAGTCTTACCCGGGATTCTAGATCCTTCCTTATTATGTACGCTCGTCCGGGCACAGTATCCTAACTGAGGCTTGGAGGAGGGTCACAGGGGGAGGAGCCAGTGCACACCAGCTAGTCCTAAAGCTTTTACTTTTGTGCCCAGTCTCCTGCGGAGCCGCTATTCCCCATGGTCCTTACGGAGTTCCCAGCATCCACTACGGACTATGAGAAATAGAATTATCGGTAAGTAAATTCTTATTTTTTGTTACCTTGATTTGGCCTCTTTATTTATTTAATAGAAGTACAAAGTTGGTTGTTGTAAGATTGTTTTATTTCACAGTGAATACAAATGACCACAGATATATACAGTTGGCAATTTTCACTTCAGATTTTTCTTTAGAGGAAACATGAAAGTACTGTATAGTGGCCCTCATTCCGAGTTGTTCGCTCGCTGCTAATTTTAGCAGAATTGCTAATAGGCTAAAATCCGGCAGTTCTGCGCATGCGTATGCATCTCAGGGCGCACGCGCTAAGCACATTTACACAAAACTAAGCTATTTTACTCACAGGCGAACAAAGCTTTTCAATCGCTCTGCTGATTGACAGGAAGTGGGTGTTTCTGGGCGGAAACTGGCTGTTTTCAGGGAGTGTGCTAAAAAACGCAGGCGTGCCAGGTAAAAACGAAGGAGTGGCTGGAGAAACGGAGGAGTGGCTGGTCGAACGCAGGGCGTGTTTGTGACGTCAAACCAGGAACTAAATGGACTGAGGTGATCGCAATCTAGGAGTAGGTCTGGAGCTGCTCAGAAACTGCAAGGAAATGCAATTGCTAATCTTTCGTTAGCAATTCTGCTAAGCTAAGATACACTCCCAGAGGGCGGCGGCTTTGTGTTTGCATTTCTGCTAAAAGTAGCTAGCGAGCGAACAACTCGGAATGAGGGCCAATATCTTAAATTCACAACTCTAACTATAATATTTATAAAAATTCCAGTATTCTTTAAAAGCCAGTTTTGTGCTGATAAATATGATTGTAAAGACCTTAAAGGCAGATTGTATAAATAATTATACGTATTTTAATAAGACAAACAATAACGTTTGTTTTTATATAAAAACAAAAAACAAAAAAACTTAAGTTGGGTTTTTTGGGGGCTTTTTAGGATTGGTTTGGGCTTATTTTTCAGTCATCGGTTGCTTGTTTTTCATTTCAGAGTTGGCAACACTGCTCACAGAACCTGCGTATGCCCTAGTGCCCGGCTTACAGGCATAGGACCAGATTTATCCATTACCAGTTTTCTCTTACGTCCTAGACAGGGGCATCGGAACTGGGGGGGCAAGGGGGCAGCCGGAGTGTAGGAGCGATGTGTGGTCAGGTGAAAGACCGCACATTACATCCTGCGCTCCGTGCAGTCAATGTAGCAGCCCGCAGGAGCATTGTCCATAATACTAAGCCCCTCCTACTCCCTGATGGTCCCGGACTCCCGGCCAGCCCATACGCGCATGCAGGGGTGGGGATCCGAGTACCTAGAACCCCCCCTGTGCGCGATGTCACTGGCGCATGTATGCAGAGGCAGATTTACCACAAGGCGGTATAGGCGTCCGCCTAGGGGCCGATGGTCTCTAACGGCCCGCCTCTCTCCACCTGCTGAAGATGTGAAGTTTAATTTTTAACAAACAGTTACTGCCCCCACTCCAATTGCAGGCAGTGCAGGGCCGCCGTTCATCAGCCCGGTGGGCGGGCGGGTGGGTGCGTGGGGCGTTGGGGGGGGATCTCCCTCTGATGCAGGCAGACATTATTGCAGCGCGGCCTCCAGGTGGTGGCGTGTCGTGGGCGGAGCCTGCAGCGCTGCCGCTAATGAGTTGGGGGTGGGCACAGTGATTCAATGTATCAATCACCTGTAATCCCCGCCCCTGGACGGAAGGACAGTTCAAAATGACTGGGATCGGCTGTTCCATGAAAGACCCGCAGCTTCCCCTGGCCATGCTCTGCGCTCCTCTCCTCTTTGCTTTCTGTCACAGTACATCTGCCCCTTTACTTCATAGCGTACGCCTCTCTGTTTCCCCCATTCACTAGTGTACATGTCTCCCCTCAGTAATATCTCAGTGTAGCTATCTCCCCTGAAGCCCCAATGTGTCCCGTTGCGTCATGTCCCCACCCTAAGTCACCAGTGTGTATTTTCCCCTCCCCCAGGTTGTCATCACTGTGTGTATCTTCATGTCCCCCCCAGTGTGTACGTTTCCATGTCCCCAGTCACCAGTGTGTACGTCCCCATGTCCCCAGTCACCAGTGTGTACGTCCCCATGTCCCCAGTCACCAGTGTGTACGTCCCCATGTCCCCAGTCACCAGTGTGTACGTCCCCATGTCCCCCAGTCACCAGTGTGTACGTCTCCATGTCCCCAGTCACCAGTGTGTACGTCCCCAGTCACCAGTGTGTACGTCCCCATGTCCCCAGTCACCAGTGTGTACGTCCCCATGTCCCCCAGTCACCAGTGTGTACGTCTCCATGTCCCCCAGTCACCAGTGTGTACGTCTCCATGTCCCCCAGTCACCAGTGTGTACGTCTCCATGTCCCCCAGTCACCAATGTGTACGTCTCCATGTCCCCCTTCCCCAGTCACCAGTGTGTACGTCTCCATGTCCCCCTCCCCCAGTCACCAGTGTGTACGTCTCCATGTCCCACTCCCTTAGTCACCAGTGTGTACGTCTCCATGTCCCCCTCCCCCAGTCACCAGTGTGTAAGTCTCCATGTCCCCCAGTCACCAGTGTGTATGTCTCCATGTCCCCCAGTCACCAGTGTGTACGTCTCCATGTCCCCCAGTCACCAGTGTGTACGTCTCCATGTCCCCCTCCCCCAGTCACCAGTGTGTACGTCTCCATGTCCCCCTCCCCCAGTCACCAGTGTGTACGTCTCCATGTCCCCCAGTCACCAGTGTGTACGTCTCCATGTCCCCCTCCCCCAGTCACCAGTGTGTACGTCTCCATGTCCCCCATTCACCAGTGTGTACGTCTCCATGTCCCCAGTCACCAGTGTGTACGTCTCCATGTCCCCCTCCCCCAGTCACCAGTGCGTACGTCTCCATGTCCCCCTCCCCCAGTCACCAGTGTGTACGTCTCCATGTCCCCCTCCCCCAGTCACCAGTGTGTACGTCTCCATGTCCCCAGTCACCAGTGTGTACGTCTCCATGTCCCCCTCCCCCATTCACCAGTGTGTACGTCTCCATGTCCCCAGTCACCAGTGCGTACGTCTCCATGTCCCCCTCCCCCAGTCACCAGTGCGTACGTCTCCATGTCCCCCTCCCCCAGTCACCAGTGTGTACTTCTCCATGTCCCCCAGTCACCAGTGTGTACGTCTCCATGTCCCCCTCCCCCAGTCACCAGTGTGTACGTCTCCATGTCCCCCTCCCCCAGTCACCAGTGCGTACGTCTCCATGTCCCCCTCCCCCAGTCACCAGTGTGTACGTCTCCATGTCCCCAGTCACCAGTGTGTACGTCTCCATGTCCCCCTCCCCCAGTCACCAGTGTGAGCGTCTCCATGTCCCCCATTCACCAGTGTGTACGTCTCCATGTCCCCAGTCACCAGTGCGTACGTCTCCATGTCCCCAGTCACCAGTGCGTACGTCTCCATGTCCCCCTCCCCCAGTCACCAGTGCGTACGTCTCCATGTCCCCCTCCCCCAGTCACCAGTGTGTACGTCTCCATGTCCCCCAGTCACCAGTGTGTACGTCTCCATGTCCCCCTCCCCCAGTCACCAGTGTGTACGTCTCCATGTCCCCCTCCCCCAGTCACCAGTGTGTACGTCTCCATGTCCCCCTCCCCCAGTCACCAGTGTGTACGTCTCCATGTCCCCCTCCCCCAGTCACCAGTGTGTACGTCTCCATGTCCCCAGTCACCAGTGCGTACGTCTCCATGTCCCCCAGTCACCAGTGTGTACGTCTCCATGTCCCCCTCCCCCAGTCACCAGTGTGTACGTCTCCATGTCCCCCTTCCCCCAGTCACCAGTGTGTACGTCTCCATGTCCCCCAGTCACCAGTGTGTACGTCCCCAGTCACCAGTGTGTACGTCTCCATGTCCCCCAGTCACCAGTGTGTACGTCTCCATGTCCCCCTCCCCCAGTCACCAGTGTGTACGTCTCCATGTCCCCCTCCCCCAGTCACCAGTGTGTACGTCTCCATGTTCCCCAGTCACCAGTGTGTATATCTCCTTGTCCCCCTCCCCCAGTCACCAGTGTGTACGTCTCCATGTCCCCCTCCCCCAGTCACCAGTGTGTACGTCTCCATGTCCCCCGCCCCCAGTCACCAGTGTGTACGTCTCCATGTCCCCCTCCCCCAGTCACCAGTGTGTACGTCTCCATGTCCCCCTCCCCCAGTCACCAGTGTGTACGTCTCCATGTCCCCCTCCCCCAGTCACCAGTGTGTACGTCTCCTTGTCCCCCTCCCCCAGTCACCAGTGTGTACGTCTCCATGTCCCCCTCCCCAGTCACCAGTGTGTACGTCTCCATGTCCCCCAGTCACCAGTGTGTACGTCTCCATGTCCCCCAGTCACCAGTGTGTACGTCTCCATGTCCCCCTCCCCCAGTCACCAGTGTGTACGTCTCCATGTCCCCCTCCCCAGTCACCAGTGTGTACGTCTCCATGTCCCCCAGTCACCAGTGTGTACGTCTCCATGTCCCCCAGTCACCAGTGTGTACGTCTCCATGTCCCCCTCCCCAGTCACCAGTGTGTACGTCTCCATGTCCCCCAGTCACCAGTGTGTACGTCTCCATGTCCCCAGTCACCAGTGTGTACGTCTCCATGTCCCCCAGTCACCAGTGTGTACGTCTCCATGTCCCCCAGTAACCAGTGTGTACGTCTCCATGTCCCCAGTCACCAGTGCGTACGTCTCCATGTCCCCCAGTCACCAGTGTGTACGTCTCCATGTCCCCCAGTCACCAGTATGTACGTCTCCATGTCCCCAGTCACCAGTGTGTACGTCTCCATGTCCCCAGTCACCAGTGTGTACGTCTCCATGTCCCCCAGTCACCAGTGTGTACGTCCCCATGTCCCCCAGTCACCAGTGTGTACGTCTCCATGTCCCCCAGTCACCAGTGTGTACGTCTCCATGTCCCCCAGTCACCAGTGTGTACGTCTCCATGTCCCCCTCCCCCAGTCACCAGTGTGTACGTCTCCATGTCCCCCAGTCACCAGTGCGTACGTCTCCATGTCCCCCTCCCCCAGTCACCAGTGTGTACGTCTCCATGTCCCCCAGTCACCAGTGCGTACGTCTCCATGTCCCCCTCCCCCAGTCACCAGTGTGTACGTCTCCATGTCCCCCAGTCACCAGTGTGTACGTCTCCATGTCCCCCTCCCCCAGTCACCAGTGTGTACGTCTCCATGTCCCCCTCCCCCAGTCACCAGTGTGTACGTCTCCATGTCCCCCAGTCACCAGTATGTACGTCTCCATGTCCCCAGTCACCAGTGTGTACGTCTCCATGTCCCCAGTCACCAGTGTGTACGTCTCCATGTCCCCAGTCACCAGTATGTACGTCTCCATGTCCCCAGTCACCAGTATGTACGTCTCCATGTCCCCAGTCACCAGTGTGTACGTCTCCATGTCCCCAGTCACCAGTGTGTACGTCTCCATGTCCCCAGTCACCAGTATGTACGTCTCCATGTCCCCAGTCACCAGTGTGTACGTCTCCATGTCCCCAGTCACCAGTGTGTACGTCTCCATGTCCCCAGTCACCAGTGTGTACGTCTCCATGTCCCCAGTCACCAGTGTGTACGTCCCATGTCCCCAGTCACCAGTGCGTACGTCTCCATGTCCCCCTCCCCCAGTCACCAGTGCGTACGTCCCCAGTCACCAGTGCGTACGTCCCCATGTCCCCCAGTCACCAGTGTGTACGTCCCCATGTCCCCCAGTCACCAGTGTGTACGTCTCCATGTCCCCCAGTCACCAGTGCGTACGTCTCCATGTCCCCCAGTCACCAGTGTGTACGTCTCCATGTCCCCCTCCCCCAGTCACCAGTGTGTACGTCTCCATGTCCCCCAGTCACCAGTGCGTACGTCTCCATGTCCCCCTCCCCCAGTCACCAGTGTGTACGTCTCCATGTCCCCCAGTCACCAGTGCGTACGTCTCCATGTCCCCCTCCCCCAGTCACCAGTGTGTACGTCTCCATGTCCCCCAGTCACCAGTGTGTACGTCTCCATGTCCCCCTTCCCCAGTCACCAGTGTGTATGTCTCCATGTCCCCCAGTCACCAGTGTGTACGTCTCCATGTCCCCCTCTCCCAGTCACCAGTGTGTACGTCTCCATGTCCCCCAGTCACCAGTGTGTACGTCTCCATGTCCCCCAGTCACCAGTGTGTACATCTCCATGTCCCCCAGTCACCAGTGTGTACGTCTCCATGTCCCCCAGTCACCAGTGTGTACGTCTCCATGTCCCCCTCCCCCAGTCACCAGTGTGTACGTCTCCATGTCCCCCAGTCACCAGTGTGTACGTCTCCATGTCCCCCAGTCACCAGTGTGTACGTCTCCATGTCCCCCAGTCACCAGTGCGTACGTCTCCATGTCCCACTCCCTTAGTCACCAGTGTGTACGTCTCCATGTCCCCCTTCCCCAGTCACCAGTGTGTACGTCTCCATGTCCCCCTCCCCCAGTCACCAGTGTGTACGTCTCCATGTCCCCCTCCCCCAGTCACCAGTGTGTACGTCTCCATGTCCCCCTTCCCCAGTCACCAGTGTGTACGTCTCCATGTCCCCCTCCCCCAGTCACCAGTGTGTACGTCTCCATGTCCCCCTCCCCCAGTCACCAGTGTGTACGTCTCCATGTCCCCCAGTCACCAGTGTGTACGTCTCCATGTCCCCCTCCCCCAGTCACCAGTGTGTATGTCTCCATGTCACCAGTGTGTACGTCTCCATGTCCCCCAGTCACCAGTGTGTACGTCTCCATGTCCCCCAGTCACCAGTGTGTATGTCTCCATGTCCCCAGTCACCAGTGTGTACGTCTCCATGTCCCCCAGTCACCAGTGTGTACGTCTCCATGTCCCCCAGTCACCAGTGTGTACGTCTCCATGTCCCCCAGTCACCAGTGTGTATGTCTCCATGTCCCCCTCCCCCAGTCACCAGTGTGTACGTCTCCATGTCCCCCAGTCACCAGTGTGTACGTCTCCATGTCCCCCAGTCACCAGTGTGTACGTCTCCATGTCCCCCAGTCACCAGTGTGTACGTCTCCATGTCCCCCAGTCACCAGTGTGTATGTCTCCATGTCCCCCTCCCCCAGTCACCAGTGTGT
Source organism: Pseudophryne corroboree (assembly GCF_028390025.1). Lineage (NCBI taxonomy): Eukaryota > Metazoa > Chordata > Amphibia > Anura > Myobatrachidae > Pseudophryne > Pseudophryne corroboree. The sequence continues at coordinate 466,414 of NW_026967609.1, forward strand.
ACGTCTCCATGTCCCCCAGTCACCAGTGTGTACGTCTCCATGTCCCCCAGTCACCAGTGTGTACGTCTCCATGTCCCCCAGTCACCAGTGTGTATGTCTCCATGTCCCCCTCCCCCAGTCACCAGTGTGTACGTCTCCATGTCCCCCAGTCACCAGTGTGTACGTCTCCATGTCCCCCAGTCACCAGTGTGTATGTCTCCATGTCCCCCTCCCCCAGTCACCAGTGTGTACATCTCCATGTCCCCCAGTCACCAGTGTGTACGTCTCCATGTCCCCCAGTCATCAGTGTGTACGTCTCCATGTCCCCCAGTCACCAGTGTGTATGTCTCCATGTCCCCCTCCCCCAGTCACCAGTGTGTACGTCTCCATGTCCCCCAGTCACCAGTGTGTACGTCTCCATGTCCCCCAGTCACCAGTGTGTACGTCTCCATGTCCCCCAGTCACCAGTGTGTATGTCTCCATGTCCCAAGTCACCAGTGTGTACGTCTCCATGTCCCCCAGTCACCAGTGCGTACGTCTCCATGTCCCCCAGTCACCAGTGTGTACGTCTCCATGTCCCCCAGTCACCAGTGTGTATGTCTCCATGTCCCCAGTCACCAGTGTGTACATCTCCATGTCCCCCAGTCACCAGTGTGTACGTCTCCATGTCCCCCTCCCCCAGTCACCAGTGTGTACGTCTCCATGTCCCCCTTCCCCAGTCACCAGTGTGTACGTCTCCATGTCCCCCTCCCCCAGTCACCAGTGTGTACGTCTCCATGTCCCCCTCCCCCAGTCACCAGTGTGTACGTCTCCATGTCCCCCAGTCACCAGTGTGTACGTCTCCATGTCCCCCTCCCCCAGTCACCAGTGTGTATGTCTCCATGTCCCCAGTCACCAGTGTGTACGTCTCCATGTCCCCAGTCACCAGTGTGTACGTCTCCATGTCCCCCAGTCACCAGTGTGTACGTCTCCATGTCCCCCTCCCCCAGTCACCAGTGTGTACGTCTCCATGTCCCCCAGTCACCAGTGTGTACGTCTCCATGTCCCCCAGTCACCAGTGTGTACGTCTCCATGTCCCCCTGTCACCAGTGTGTACGTCTCCATGTCCCCCAGTCACCAGTGTGTACGTCTCCATGTCCCCCTCCCCCAGTCACCAGTGTGTATGTCTCCATGTCCCCAGTCACCAGTGTGTACGTCTCCATGTCCCCCAGTCACCAGTGTGTACGTCTCCATGTCCCCCTCCCCCAGTCACCAGTGTGTACGTCTCCATGTCCCCCAGTCACCAGTGTGTATGTCTCCATGTCCCCCAGTCACCAGTGTGTATGTCTCCATGTCCCCAGTCACCAGTGTGTACGTCTCCATGTCCCCCAGTCACCAGTGTGTACGTCTCCATGTCCCCCAGTCACCAGTGTGTACGTCTCCATGTCCCCCAGTCACCAGTGTGTACGTCTCCATGTCCCCCAGTCACCAGTGTGTATGTCTCCATGTCCCCCTCCCCCAGTCACCAGTGTGTACGTCTCCATGTCCCCCAGTCACCAGTGTGTACGTCTCCATGTCCCCCTCCCCCAGTCACCAGTGTGTACGTCTCCATGTCCCCCTCCCCCAGTCACCAGTGTGTACGTCTCCATGTCCCCCTCCCCCAGTCACCAGTGTGTACGTCCCCATGTCCCCCTCCCCCAGTCACCAGTGTGAGCGTCTCCATGTCCCCCAGTCACCAGTGTGTACGTCTCCATGTCCCCCTCCCCCAGTCACCAGTGTGTACGTCTCCATGTCCCCCTCCCCCAGTCACCAGCGTGTATTTATTTTGTAATTTTTGCCTTCATTTGTCGTTTATGTAGATTTTATTTTATTTTTTTGGATGGGTTGGGGGCCACAGACCAGCAACTTGCCTAGGGCCTTATGAAGTGTAAATCCGGCTCTGCGTGTATGTCTCAGACAGAAACTCCGTCCCGATCCATGCTGCTGCGCTTCCCTTGGGCCTTCATTCAGGGGTCGCGGCAGGGGGTAGCCACGGGGGTCCGGTTTCAGGGAAGCTGCTGCAGCGCATACATTAGCTCCTTACAGCGCTGCACTCCTCTCCTCAGCACGACTACAGAAGGTGAGGGTGCCTGCTGTGCTTAGCTCACCTTAGATAACTGTACTGTAAGGGCAAATGGGCAGTGCTGCTACACAGTATACTGTACATGACATGCTCACCTCCATGCAACAGTGTATGATGTGTAAAATATATATATATATATATATATATATATATATAATCGTCAGAATAAGGAGAGCGCACCAGTGAATTATCATAGAATTTTCTCATCCTAACCCTCTGCTCCATGGCTCTCTTCTACCCCATCTCTCATCCTAACCCTCTGCTACATGTCTCACTTCTACCCCATCTCTCATCCTAACCCTCTGCTACATGACTTACTTCTACCCCATCTCTCATCCTAACCCTCTGCTACATGACTTACTTCTACCCCATCTCTCATCCTAACCCTCTGCTACATGGCTCACTTCTACCCCATCTCTCATCCTAACCCTCTGCTACATGGCTCACTTCTACCCCATCTCTTGTCCTAACCCTCTGCTACATGCTCACTTCTACCCCATCTCTCATCCTAACCCTCTGCTACATGACTCACTTCTACCCCATCTCTCATCCTAACCCTCTGCTACATGACTTACTTCTACCCCATCTCTCATCCTAACCCTCTGCTACATGGCTCACTTCTACCCCATCTCTCATCCTAACCCTCTGCTACATGACTTACTTCTACCCCATCTCTCATCCTAACCCTCTGCTACATGACTTACTTCTACCCCATCTCTCATCCTAACCCTCTGCTACATGGCTCACTTCTACACCATCTCTCATCCTAACCCTCTGCTACATGCTCACTTCTACCCCATCTCTTGTCCTAACCCTCTGCTACATGGCTCACTTCTACCCCATCTCTCATCCTAACCCTCTGCTACATGACTTACTTCTACCCCATCTCTCATCCTAACCCTCTGCTACATGGCTCACTTCTACCCCATCTCTCATCCTAACCCTCTGCTACATGACTTACTTCTACCCCATCTCTCATCCTAACCCTCTGCTACATGCTCACTTCTACCCCATCTTCCCTGAAACCGGACCCCCGTGGCTACCCCCTGCCGCGACCCCTGAATGAAGGCCCAAGGGAAGCGCAGCAGCATGGATCGGGACGGAGTTTCTGGGAACTTTCTGCTCAGCGGTGACGTCACTTTAGGTCAACCGCAGGGCAGAAAGTTCCCATCATTGGTTACAATGTAGCGCATAGGCGCTACATTGTAACACTGCCGTGTGCTGCCTGTCAGTGAGGACAGGAGCACACAGCTGATCAGGAGAGTGCTACAACGTGGCGCTCCCTGATTGGCTGAAGAAACCCACTTAGACAGAAGTCAAAGTGGGTTTCTGGCATTCGTGGAAAGGTGACCCATGTGCAAACATGGGTCCCCTTTCAGTTCGTGGTCGGGACACCGTTTTGTTATTTTTTTCAAGTACGTGGATTACCCCTGGATTTCCCGAGGAGCCTGGACCCCTGGATCTCGTGAGTATAATTTCTTCAACAGGTACCCCTTGGATTCTACTGGAGAAGAGGACCGACCTGCGTGGGAACTTAAGGTAAGTATGTATGTATGTGTGTATGTATGTAATAAAATTATACTTTCACGGTGTGTGTGTCTTGTCTTTTTTTGGGTATTTTTTTAGTAGTAGTACTACAGGTACCAGCGGGCCCGTTTTTCCGTCGCTTGCTGGTACTTGTGGTTCTCCAAGTACCAGCATGCGGGGGAGGCTTGCTGGGCCTTGTAGTACTGCTACTAAAAACAATATATTTTCTTTTACAACAAAGGCTATCAGCCTCCCCATCCGCAGCCCATTGGATGGGGGGGGACAGCCTCGGGCTTCACCCCTGGCCCTTGGGTGGCTGGGGGGGGACCCCTTGATTGAAGGGGTCCCCACTCCCCCAGGGTACCCCGGCCAGGGGTGACTAGATGGATTTTTGATGCCACGGCCGCAGGGCACTATATAAAAGTGACCCCCGGCTGTGGCATTATCTGTCCAGCTAGTGGAGCCCGGTGCTGGTTTTAAAAATACGGGGGACCCCTACTCTTTTTGTCCCCCGTATTTTTGGAACCAGGACCAGGCGCAGAGCCCGATGCTGGTTGCTTAAATATGGGGGAACCCCTGTCATTTTTTTTTCCCATATTTCGGCAACCAGGACCGGCTCAAAGAGCCCGAGGCTGGTTATGCTTAGGAGGGGGGACCACACGCAATTTTTTTTTTAAATTTTACAGTGTTTAATTAAAAAAAAATAAAAAAATAGAACCCCAGCACGGATCACACAGATCCGGCCGAGATTAATTGTAAAAAAGTCGGCAGTGTTTTGCTAATCACTGCCGTAAAAAACACAAAAAAAACACGAATGACATCGACATCGGAAGAAAAGAAAAACCCGAATACGACAGCTTAGTAAATCCATCGTAACAAATTCAAAAAGTTGCAGTTTTACACTTTCGATGTCATTCGTGATTGAACTTTGACCTGAAACGGGAAAATACGAATCTTAGTAAATTTACCCCTGAGATGGAGATAGTGAAAGTCTCTGGCAGCAAGTAAGTAACCAGGAAAGGCAGGTACAGCAGGACACAGGTAAACGGATCTCTGGAGCAAGCTTGAAGCCTTGAGAGCGATGCTGGAGAACTTGCAGGAGAATTGACAAGTTGTTCAAGGCAATGAGGACTCTGGGAAGCCTGCTTATATCCCCCCAGAAGGATGCCGATTGGTTGCTGCCGGCAGCAGCAGCAGCATGCACAGAACCAGGAAGTAATTACCTGGATACCTGGATCATGTGACTCTGGATCATGTGACTCTGGATCATGTGACTCTGGATCATGTGACTCTGGATCATGTGACTCTGCCAGAGTCAGTGGAAATCATGCTAGTAACTACTGAAAGCACCAGTGGCTGATCTGCGGCACAGAATACACCAGCGTACCGGTAAGTGGTGTCTGCGAGCAGTGCGTGAACTGTGGTTCCTGACAGTACCCCTCCCTTTTAGGGTGGACACCGAACACCCACGAGGCTTGGAAGGATTGTCCCTGTGGAAGGCTGAGATCAGACGAGGAATGTGAACATCAGAGGCATTAACCCAGCTTCTCTCTTCTGGGCCATAGCCCTTCCAATCGATAAGATACTGGATATGCCCATACCTCTGGCGAGAATCCACAATTTTATTGACCTCGAACTCAACTCCTCGACGGGTGTAGACTCTGGGGGACTCAGTGGAAGATTTTTGGAAGCGGTTAAGAATGAGAGGCCGCAGCAAAGAGATGTGGAAAGAATTAGGTATTCTCAGGTAGGCTGGTAGTTTTAACTTGTATGCCACAGGATTGATCATTTGTTCCACGGAGTATGGGCCTATGAATCGAGGGGCAAACTTCATGGAAGGAACCCTTAAACGTAGATTCCGAGTGGAGAGCCAAACTTTGTCTCCAGGTTTCAGCAGAGGAACAGCTCGCCGTTTGCGATCAGCAAAGATTTTATATCGCTTGGAAGCTTTCTTGAGCGAGACATGGACATTTTTCCAAACTAGAGAGAAGTGCTTGAGTGTAGAAGATGCAGCTGGCACTTCTAAAGCTGGTAGGGCCTCGAAGTTAGGTGGACGCGGATGTTGACCGTACACAATATAGAATGGTGAATAACCCGTAGCCGTATGGTACCTGAAATTATGAGCGAACTCTGCCCAAGGAAGTAGACTAACCCAGTTATCCTGTGAAGAGGAAATGTATAGCCTGAGGAATGCTTCAAGGTCCTGGTTGACCCTCTCCGTTTGCCCATTGGACTGGGGGTGGTACGCTGTGGAGAAATTTAACTTCACTTGTAAGGCAGAACAAAGGGAAGTCCATGAATCTTGAAAATATGCTGTATGAATATTTGGGCGAGCTTGGGAGCCGAAGGTAGACCGGTGAGTGGTATAAAGTGTGCCATCTTTGAGAATCGATCCACCACTACCCAGATGGTATTACACTCTTGGGATTTTGGGAGCTCTGAGATGAAGTCCATGGATAAGTGTGTCCATGGACGCATAGGAATGGGCAATGGGAGTAGAGCACCTGCAGGAGCTTGGCGATGTACTTTATGTTGGGCACATGTGGAACAAGAGGCCACAAAATCTTGGACGTCTTTCCTAATTTTGGACCACCAGTAAGAGTGACGAACAAGTTCAAGTGTCTTGAGAACCCCAGGATGACCAGAAAATGGTGAGGCATGAGCCCAGGATAGTAACTTCGGCCGAAGTTCAGGCGACACATATATTTTCCCTGGAGGTGGCACAGGAGACACGTGAGTGGTGGCAAAGGCAGTGGGACTGATGATGGGACGCTGGTCATGAGGCTGAACATCTTCCTCCATGGACCGTGATAACGCATCCGCCTTTACATTCTGGGAGCCTGGACGATACAAGATCTTGAAATCAAAACGTGAGATGAATAATGACCAGCGGGCTTGGCGAGGATTCAGGCACTGGGCCGCTTGGAGGTAGAGCAAGTTCTTGTGGTCTGTAAAAATGGTTACGGTGAATTTGGCACCCTCTAACAAGTACCTCCACTCTTCCAATGCCAACTTGATCGCTAACAACTCTTGATCGCCAATGGAGTAGTTTTTCTCTGCAGGAAGGAATTTTCGTGAGAAAAACCCGCATGGATGTTGCTTCCCATCTTCCGCGGTCTGGGATAGCACTGCGCCAATACCCACATTAGAGGCATCAACCTCAAGGGAAAAGGGCTTATCAGGGTCTGGTTGCTGGAGAATAGGTGCCGAGATGAAGGCTTGTTTTAGCAGATGGAATGAGGACAAGGCTTCTTCAGACCAGGCGGCGGGATTTGCTCCTTTTTTGGTCAGGGCTGTAATTGGAGAGATGAGCGTGGAGAATCCCCTGATAAATTTTCTGTAATAATTGGCAAAGCCAATGAAGCGCTGGACAGCCTTTAGCGTAGTTGGATGAGACCAACCGTTGATGGCCTCAAGTTTTTCGGGATCCATCTGTAATTTTGAGCCGGAGATAATGTACCCCAAGAAAGGTATAGAGGGTACTTCAAAGGTACACTTGGAGAGTTTACCGTACAATTTATTTGCACGTAAACGGGACAGGACTTCTTTCACCTGACTGCGATGGGTTTGGAGATCTTGGGAAAATATCAGGATGTCGTCGAGATATACTACGAGGAACTTGTATAATACATCTCTGAATATATCATTCACAAACTCTTGAAAAACTGCAGGAGCGTTACTTAATCCGAAGGGCATTACAAGGTACTCGTAATGCCCATCGCTGGTGTTGAAAGCTGTCTTCCATTCATCGCCCTCACGGATTCTGATTAAGTTATATGCTCCTCTGAGGTCCAGTTTGGTGAAGACCTTTGCTCCCTTGACACGATCGAACAGCTCAGTTATGAGAGGAAGAGGATAACTGTTTTTGACTGTTATGTTGTTTAAGCCTCTGTAATCAATGCAGGGACGCAGGCCTCCATCTTTCTTTTTCACAAAGAAGAAACCCGCTCCAGCGGGAGAGGAGGAAGGGCGGATGAAACCTTTTTTGCAGATTTTCCTGAATGTAATCGGACATTGCTTTAGTCTCGGGTACAGAGAGTGGGTATGTGCGCCCCTTAGGAGGGGACTTTCCGGGAAGAAGGTCAATGGGGCAATCCCATTTACGATGAGGAGGTAACACATCAGCAGCCTGTTCACTGAATACATCACAAAATTCTTCATATGCTGTGGGTAGGCCAGGCAAGGGCTTAATCTTAGTAGACCGGATAGGAGTTACTTCACTGGTGCAATGCTTCTAGCAATAATCACTCCATTCCTCTATCTGAAGTGAGGCCCAATTGATGCGAGGATTGTGGAGTTGTAACCACGGCAACCCTAGCACAATGTCGTAAGAAGATTTAGGAATGATGAGAAACTTAATGCGTTCCTGATGAAGAATCCCCACTTGGATGATAACAGAAGCTGTCTGATGTGTGATATCACTGGCAAGAATTTTATTACCATCGACTGCAGTCAGATAGAGGTGCGGAGACAATGACGAGACTGAAATATAACTTTTTTTGACAAGATCTGAGGTAAAGAAGTTCTCTGCTGCCCCAGAGTCCGCCAGGGCAGGGACGTGATAGGAACCTGCTGGAGTCACAAGGGTAACTGGAAGTACTAAGTCAGGAGAAGGAGGAGACTTTATTAAACGGCCTAACCTGACTCCCCCGTTGCAGGTTAGGGCTTGGTGTTTTCCCGGACGCTCAGGACAGAACCCGATAAAGTGACCGGAAGCGGCACAATACAAACACAATTTCTCTTTTTGCCTCCTAGATCGTTCTTCCGGTGAGAGCCAAGATCTACCTGCTTGCTTAGGTTCTTCTGTACTAGCAGTCACTGGACGATGCAGAGGCGTGGAAGAAACTCTGGAGAAAACTTTTTCCTGCCGCTCTAGACCTCTCTCTCTGAGACGTAGGTCTATTTTGACACACAGAGAGATCAAATCTTCTAACTGAACTGGAAGATCACGGGTAGCCAACTCGTCCTTAATGCGCTCCGAAACTCCTAGCCAGAAAGCAGCAGTTAGTGCTTCATTGTTCCACTTTAATTCGGAAGCCAAAGTCAGGAATTGGACTACAAATTGTCCCATGGGACGGGATCCTTGTTTAATACGGAGTATCTCTGTAGAGGTGGACGCTGCTCGACCTGGCTCGTCGAACATGCGTCTGAATGCGGAAACAAATTTGACGTAATCAGTGAGTAAAGGGTCAGACCTTTCCCACAGCGGTGATACCCAACTTAAAGCTGAACCAGTTAGCAGGGAGACAATGTAAGCTATCTTGGTCCTAACAGAAGGGAAATTCTGTGGTTGTAGTTCAAATTGGATATCACATTGAATGAGAAATCCTCTACAGAGCTTGGGGTTGCCAGCATATTTATTAGGAGCAGGAAGCTGTAAGTGAGAGACAGACACAGAAGAATGAGCAGCTGGTGGAGTGGACACTACAGGGGCAGGTGACCTGAGTGACTGCTGGAGAACATCCAAGTGAGTGGACACTTCCTGTAGGTAGGTAGTGACTTGCTGCTGTGTGGCTTCCTGTGTCTCTATTCGTGAAATAACATCCTGAAGAGCCGCTGGGCCCACACTGTGGTCATGTGCCGAGTCCATCGGCCTTGAACAATCTGTCGGGGGCTGGTCTGATTGTGTTCCCGGTAATGACCTGGGTGAGCCAGTGGAGGGCGCAGGGAGGCAGAAGTTAGGTGGCTTGAGAGATGGACAAGTCATATGCTGGAGCACTCCGGAAGATTACACAGGGAGCGCAGAGAATTGGCGAGACCTGAAGCAGAGGCGCGGAGTCTAACTCGCAAGGGGTTTTCGCCAGTGACCCCCGCCAGGGGACATGGTCTTCGCTGCGCCTGATGGGCAGGTCGCGGCCCTCTGCTCAGGTTCCTCTGTGGAGGCTGTGAGACACTCGGGTATACAGGGATGCTTAATACCGGATTATACTGAAGTGCTTAACCATCGATGGTGAGTCCGATGGTGACATGAAAAGGTAAGTATATCGGAGATGGTGAACTCTGGAGTGCTTGGGTAGCTGAGGATATCCGGAGCCTGTGAGAGGAATCCTGGGCTGAGCACCGCAGACTGGTAACACACTGAGATGGAGATAGTGGAAGTCTCTGGCAGCAAGTAAGTAACCAGGAAAGGCAGGTACAGCAGGACACAGGTAAACGGATCTCTGGAGCAAGCTTGAAGCCTTGAGAGCGATGCTGGAGAACTTGCAGGAGAATTGACAAGTTGTTCAAGGCAATGAGGACTCTGGGAAGCCTGCTTATATCCCCCCAGAAGGATGCCGATTGGTTGCTGCCGGCAGCAGCAGCAGCATGCACAGAACCAGGAAGTAATTACCTGGATACCTGGATCATGTGACTCTGGATCATGTGACTGCATCATGTGACTCTGCCAGAGTCAGTGGAAATCATGCTAGTAACTACTGAAAGCACCAGTGGCTGATCTGCGGCACAGAATACACCAGCCTACCGGTAAGTGGTGTGTGCGAGCAGTGCGTGAACTGTGGTTCCTGACAGTATTCCTCCCTTTTAGGGTGGAGACCAAACACCCACGAGGCTTGGAAGGATTGTCCCTGTGGAAGGCTGAGATCAGACGAGGAGCGTTAACATCAGAGGCATTAACCCAGCTTCTCTCTTCTGGGCCATAGCCCTTCCAATCGATAAGATACTGGATATGCCCATACCTCTGGCGAGAATCCACAATTTTATTGACCTCGAACTCAACTCCTCGACGGGTGTAGACTCTGGGGGACTCAGTGGAAGATTTTTGGAAGCGGTTAAGAATGAGAGGCCGCAGCAAAGAGATGTGGAAAGAATTAGGTATTCTCAGGTAGGCTGGTAGTTTTAACTTGTATGCCACAGGATTGATCATTTGTTCCACGGAGTATGGGCCTATGAATCGAGGGGCAAACTTCATGGAAGGAACCCTTAAACGTAGATTCCGAGTGGAGAGCCAAACTTTGTCTCCAGGTTTCAGCAGAGGAACAGCTCGCCGTTTGCGATCAGCAAAGATTTTATATCGCTTGGAAGCTTTCTTGAGCGAGACATGGACATTTTTCCAAACTAGAGAGAAGTGCCTGAGTGTAGAAGATGCAGCTGGCACTTCTAAAGCTGGTAGGGCCTCGAAGTTAGGTGGACGCGGATGTTGACCGTACACAATATAGAATGGTGAATAACCCGTAGCCGTATGGTACCTGAAATTATGAGCGAACTCTGCCCAAGGAAGTAGACTAACCCAGTTATCCTGTGAAGAGGAAATGTATAGCCTGAGGAATGCTTCAAGGTCCTGGTTGACCCTCTCCGTTTGCCCATTGGACTGGGGGTGGTACGCTGTGGAGAAATTTAACTTCACTTGTAAGGCAGAACAAAGGGAAGTCCATGAATCTTGAAAATATGCTGTATGAATATTTGGGCGAGCTTGGGAGCCGAAGGTAGACCGGTGAGTGGTATAAAGTGTGCCATCTTTGAGAATCGATCCACCACTACCCAGATGGTATTACACTCTTGGGATTTTGGGAGCTCTGAGATGAAGTCCATGGTTAAGTGTGTCCATGGATGCGTAGGAATGGGCAATGGGAGTAGAGCACCTGCAGGAGCTTGGCGATGTACTTTATGTTGGGCACATGTGGAACAAGAGGCCACAAAATCTTGGACGTCTTTCCTAATTTTGGGCCACCAGTAAGAGCGACGAACAAGTTCAAGTGTCTTGAGAACCCCAGGATGACCAGAAAATGGTGAGGCATGAGCCCAGGATAGCAACTTCGGCCGAAGTTCAGGCGACACATATATTTTCCCTGGAGGTGGCACAGGAGACACGTGAGTGGTGGCAAAGGCAGTGGGACTGATGATGGGACGCTGGTCATGAGGCTGAACATCTTCCTCCATGGACCGTGATAACGCATCCGCCTTTACATTCTGGGAGCCTGGACGATACAAGATCTTGAAATCAAAACGTGAGAAGAATAATGACCAGCGGGCTTGGCGAGGATTCAGGCACTGGGCCGCTTGGAGGTAGAGCAAGTTCTTGTGGTCTGTAAAAATGGTTACGGTGAATTTGGCACCCTCTAACAAGTACCTCCACTCTTCCAATGCCAACTTGATCGCTAACAACTCTTGATCGCCAATGGAGTAGTTTTTCTCTGCAGGAAGGAATTTTCGTGAGAAAAACCCGCATGGATGTTGCTTCCCATCTTCCGCGGTCTGGGATAGCACTGCGCCAATACCCACATTAGAGGCATCAACCTCAAGGGAAAAGGGCTTATCAGGGTCTGGTTGCTGGAGAATAGGTGCCGAGATGAAGGCTTGTTTTAGCAGATGGAATGAGGACAAGGCTTCTTCAGACCAGGCGGCGGGATATGCTCCTTTTTTGGTCAGGGCTGTAATTGGAGAGATGAGCGTGGAGAATCCCCTGATAAATTTTCTGTAATAATTGGCAAAGCCAATGAAGCGCTGGACAGGCTTTAGCGTAGTTGGTTGGGACCAACCGTTGATGGCCTCAAGTTTTTCGGGATCCATCTGTAATTTTGAGCCGGAGATAATGTACCCCAAGAAAGGTATAGAGGGTACTTCAAAGGTACACTTGGAGAGTTTACCGTACAATTTATTTGCACGTAAACGGGGCAGGACTTCTTTCACCTGACTGCGATGGGTTTGGAGATCTTGGGAAAATATCAGGATGTCGTTGAGATATACTACGAGGAACTTGTATAATACATCTCTGAATATATCATTCACAAACTCTTGAAAAACTGCAGGAGCGTTACTTAATCCGAAGGGCATTACAAGGTACTCGTAATGCCCATCTCTGGTGTTGAAAGCTGTCTTCCATTCATCGCCCTCACGGATTCTGATTAAGTTATATGCTCCTCTGAGGTCCAGTTTGGTGAAGACCTTTGCTCCCTTGACACGATCGAACAGCTCAGTTATGAGAGGAAGAGGATAACTGTTTTTGACTGTTATGTTGTTTAAGCCTCTGTAATCAATGCAGGGACGCAGGCCTCCATCTTTCTTTTTACAAAGAAGAAACCCGCTCCAGCGGGAGAGGAGGAAGGGCGGATGAAACCTTTTTGCAGATTTTCCTGAATGTAATCGGACATTGCTTTAGTCTCGGGTACAGAGAGTGGGTATGTGCGCCCCTTAGGAGGGGACTTTCCGGGAAGAAGGTCAATGGGGCAATCCCATTTACGATGAGGAGATAACACATCAGCAGCCTGTTCACTGAATACATCACAAAATTCTTCATATGCTGTGGGTAGGCCAGGCAAGGGCTTACTCTTAGTAGACCGGATAGGAGTTACTTCACTGGTGCAATGCTTCTAGCAATAATCACTCCATTCCTCTATCTGAAGTGAGGCCCAATTGATGCGAGGATTGTGGAGTTGTAACCACGGCAACCCTAGCACAATGTCGTAAGAAGATTTAGGAATGATGAGAAACTTAATGCGTTCCTGATGAAGAATCCCCACTTGGATGGTAACAGAAGCTGTCTGATGTGTGATATCACTGCCAAGAATTTTATTACCATCGACTGCAGTCAGATAGAGGTGCGGAGACAATGACGAGACTGAAATATTACTTTTTTTGACAAGATCTGAGGTAATGAAGTTCCCTGCTGCCCCAGAGTCCGCCAGGGCAGGGACGTGATAGGAACCTGCTGGAGTCACAAGGGTAACTGGAAGTACTAAGTCAGGAGAAGGAGGAGACTTTATTAAACGGCCTAACCTGACTCCCCCGTTGCAGGTTAGGGCTTGGTGTTTTCCCGGACGCTCAGGACAGAACCCGATAAAGTGACCGGAAGCGGCACAATACAAACACAATTTCTCTTTTTGCCTCCTAGATCGTTCTTCCGGTGAGAGCCTAGATCTACCTGCTTGCTTAGGTTCTTCTGTACTAGCAGTCACTGGACGATGCAGAGGCGTGGAAGAAACTCTGGAGAAAACTTTTTCCTGCCGCTCTAGACCTCTCTCTCTCTGAGACGTAGGTCTATTTTGACACACAGAGAGATCAAATCTTCTAACTGAACTGGAAGATCACGGGTAGCCAACTCGTCCTTAATGCGCTCCGAAACTCCTAGCCAGAAAGCAGCAGTTAGTGCTTCATTGTTCCACTTTAATTCGGAAGCCAAAGTCTGGAATTGGACTACAAATTGTCCCATGGGACAGGATCCTTGTTTAATACGGAGTATCTCTGTAGAGGTGGACGCTGCTCGACCTGGCTCGTCGAACATGCGTCTGAATGCGGAAACAAATTTGACGTAATCAGTGAGTAAAGGGTCAGACCTTTCCCACAGCGGTGATACCCAACTTAAAGCTGAACCAGTTAGCAGGGAGACAATGTAAGCTATCTTGGTCCTAGCAGAAGGGAAATTCTGTGGTTGTAGTTCAAATTGGATATCACATTGAATGAGAAATCCTCTACAGAGCTTGGGGTTGCCAGCATATTTATTAGGAGCAGGAAGCTGTAAGTGAGAGACAGACACAGAAGAATGAGCAGCTGGTGGAGTGGACACTACAGGGGCAGGTGACCTGAGTGACTGCTGGAGAACATCCAAGTGAGTGGACACTTCCTGTAGGTAGGTAGTGACTTGCTGCTGTGTGGCTTCCTGTGTCTCTATTCGTGAAATAACATCCTGAAGAGCCGCTGGGCCCACACTGTGGTCATGTGCCGAGTCCATCGGCCTTGAACAATCTGTCGGGGGCTGGTCTGATTGTGTTCCCGGTAATGACCTGGGTGAGCCAGTGGAGGGCGCAGGGAGGCAGAAGTTAGGTGGCTTGAGAGATGGACAAGTCATATGCTGGAGCACTCCGGAAGATTACACAGGGAGCGCAGAGAATTGGCGATGTCACGATCCAGGTAATTCCCTATCAGTATTTACCTTCCAAATGCCTCCTGAGACTGTCCCAGTGTTCCAAGCCTGGATTCCATCTGCACTGTCTGCATGCAGCACGCTGCATCTCATTGTCTCAAAACTCTTCACTGTGATTCTGGCAGCTTCATGGTTAAAGCTCACATGCAAGTTACAAACAATCTTTCCCTCCAAAAGCAAACATGGGCGCAGCCATGTTTGTTTTCATCACATGTTACTTTTCAGCCTATCAGCTGCACTCTGGTTTCTACCTAATTACCCAGCAGCTGCACTCTAGACTCTGCTTAATCAGCCAGCCAATCCCTGTTTCCCAGCTGGTATAAATATCTTGTTCCTGGGCTGAAAAGATGGTCAGTGCTTCAATTGTCTTCAGTGATTCCAGTGTGCAGTCCTCCCATGGACTTTCTCTGCAGTACAGCCTGACTCTGCAGTGTCTCATCATTGCATCCTGTGACTGGCAGGTACCCGAGACCGGCTTCCAGCTTCTAGCTTCCAGCGGTGCTCTGCCCTGCCAGTAACATCGGTGTTCCGCCATCGATCCCAAGTCTCCATCGGTGTTCCGCCATCGATCCCAAGTCTCCATCGGTGTTCCGCCATCGATCCCAAGTCTCCATCGGTGTTCCGCCATCGATCCCAAGTCTCCATCGGTGTTCCGCCATCGATCCCAAGTCTCCATCGGTGTTCCGCCATCGATCCCAAGTCTCCATCGGTGTTCCGCCATCGATCCCAAGTCTCCATCGGTGTTCCGCCATCGATCCCCAGTAACCATCGGTGTTCCGCCATCGATCCCCAGTAACCATCGGTGTTCCGTCATCGATCCCAAAGTAACCATCGGTGTTCCGTCATCGATCCCAAAGTAACCATCGGTGTTCCGTCATCGATCCCAAAGTAACCATCGGTGTTCCGTCGATCCCAAAGTAACCATCGGTGTTCCGTCATCGATCCCAAAGTAACCATCGGTGTTCCGTCATCGATCCCAAAGTAACCATCGGTGTTCCGTCATCGATCCCAAAGTAACCATCGGTGTTCCGCCATCGATTCCAAATCACCATCGGTGTTCCGTCATCGATCCCAAGTATTTCCCTGAACTGTGTTTCCTATTACCAGTACCAAGTCACAAGTATTCCTCTGAACTGAGTTTCAATAAAACCTTTGAACTTTCCTTCGTTGTCTTGGTTACGCCTTCGGGCATTTGTTCTAAAGGTACCCTGTATGTCCAAGAACCCTGTACTGCCTCCGAGGTACACATATACCTCAGCCCCTACAACTGAGGCTTCCCCCTGGTCAGCATCAGCCCTCAGTTGTGACAGGCGAGACCTGAAGCAGAGGCGCGGAGTCTAACTCGCAAGGGGTTTTCGCCAGTGACCCCCGCCAGGGGACATGGTCTTCGCTGCGCCTGACGGGCAGGTCGCGGCCCTCTGCTCAGGTTCCTCTGTGGAGGCTGTGAGACACTCGGGTATACAGGGATGCTTAATACTGGATTATACTGAAGTGCTTAACCATCGATGGTGAGTCCGATGGTGACATGAAAAGGTAAGTATATCGGAGATGGTGAACTCTGGAGTGCTTGGGTAGCTGAGGATATCCGGAGCCTGTGAGAGGAATCCTGGGCTGAGCACCGCAGACTGGTAACACACTGAGATGGAGATAGTGGAAGTCTCTGGCAGCAAGTACGTAACCAGGAAAGGCAGGTACAGCAGGACACAGGTAAACGGATCTCTGGAGCAAGCTTGAAGCCTTGAGAGCGATGCTGGAGAACTTGCAGGAGAATTGACAAGTTGTTCAAGGCAATGAGGACTCTGGGAAGCCTGCTTATATCCCCCCAGAAGGATGCCGATTGGTTGCTGCCGGCAGCAGCAGCAGCATGCACAGAACCAGGAAGTAATTACCTGGATACCTGGATCATGTGACTCTGGATCATGTGACTGCATCATGTGACTCTGCCAGAGTCAGTGGAAATCATGCTAGTAACTACTGAAAGCACCAGTGGCTGATCTGCGGCACAGAATACACCAGCGTACCGGTAAGTGGTGTGTGCGAGCAGTGCGTGAACTGTGGTTCCTGACAGTATTCCTCCCTTTTAGGGTGGACACCGAACACCCACGAGGCTTGGAAGAATTGTCCCTGTGGAAGGCTGAGATCAGACGAGGAGCGTTAACATCAGAGGCATTAACCCAGCTTGTCAGTGTCATCTGCTGATGTAGCTATGTTTAGTTATCCTGTACTTGTCCTATATTGTCTTCAACTGTAAGTCACTGTTTTGTTTTGCTCAGTTGTTTATGTACTTTCTTAGGCGCTGCGGAACCCTTGTGGCGCCATATAAATAAAGGATGATAATAATAATAATAATAATGACTGTGGCATCCAAAAGAAATTTGTACCAAGAGAAACTTCCTGTGGTCCAAAAAATATACTGTATATAAAATTAATGGAACAAAAATAAAGGTTATTCCTAAAAAAAGGGTTAGTTTAAAAAGACATGGCATGGCCTGATGAGGTGCAGGTGTGACGTGGCCTGATAAGGTGCAGGTGTGACGTGGCCTGATGAGGTGCAGGTGTGGCATAGCCTGATGAGGTGCAGGTGTGGCATGTCCTGATAAGATGCAGGTCTGGCATGGCCTGATGAGGTGCAAGTGTGACGTGGCCTGATAAGATGCAGGTGTGGCGTGTCCTGATAAGATGCAGGTGTGGCATGGCCTGATGAGGTGCAGGTGTGGCATGGCCTGATGAGGTGCAGGTGTGGCGTGTCCTGATAAGATGCAGGTGTGGCGTGGCCTGATAAGATGCAGGTGTGGCGTGGCCTGATGAGGTGCAGGTGTTGCGTGGCCTGATAAGGTGCAGGTGTGGCGTGGCCTGATAAGGTGCGGGTGTGGCGTGGCCTGATGAGGTGCAAGTGTTGTGTGGCCTGATGAGGTGCAGGTGTGGCGTGGCCTGATAAGATGCAGGTGTGGCGTGGCCTGATGAGGTGCAGGTGTGGCGTGGCCTGATGAGGTGCAGGTGTGGCGTGGCCTGATGAGGTGCAGGTGTGGCGTGGCCTGATGAGGTGCAGGTGTGGCGTGGCCTGATGAGGTGCAGGTGTGGCGTGGCCTGATGAGGTGCAGGTGTGGCATGGCCTGATGAGGTGCAGGTGTGGCGTGGCCTGATGAGGTGCAGGTGTGGTATGTCCTGATGAGGTGCAGGTGTGGCGTGGCCTGATGAGGTGCAGGTGTGGCGTGTCCTGATGAGGTGCAGGTGTGGCGTGTCCTGATGAGGTGCAGGTGTGGCGTGTCCTGATGAGATGCAGGTGTGGCGTGGCCTGATGAGGTGCAGGTGTGGCGTGATAAGGTGCAGGTGTGGCATTACACTCGCCGTCACCACTGCTTCCAGGATGCAGACAGCACGCTGACATCACCACGGCTCTGTGTGTAGAAGGAGATGTTTTACCAGTGGAAAGTACAAGATCTCAGTAAACAGGAAAAACACAATGAGCAGCGATGTGTGAGGGAATGAAAGGTCTGCACATCGCCCCTTTACCTAGGGACAGACTGCAGCGTAGGGGAATGGGATTGTTGGAACGATCCAATTTATATCAACCACTATTAGTCGACAGTGACTAGGTCGACACCTGAAAAAAGTTGACATGGTTTGGTTTTGTTTTCTCCGTACAGTGACGGGAACCCCAATTAGTGCATAGTGTCCCCTCGCTTCGCTCGCTATGCTTCGGGTAAACTGCCTCGGTCCTCTAACGCTGCGCTCAGCTCAGGTTACTATTCCCAATCATAGTCCACGTGGATCGTAAAGTATAAAAGTTAAAAAAATGAGGGGGAAAACATGAAAAACTCATGTCGACCTTTTCATGTGTCAACATAATACCTATGTCGACTTAATGTATGTCGACCAATAGTGGTCGACCTAATGACTGTCGCCCTAAGGACTATATCCCCAGCCTAGGGACCCCAAACATAAAAGAAACGGGGCCATAAGCTATTTTACTATTACATTCTAACATGACATTACTGCCGCAAGGCTCCACCAGCAGCAGAGGCACTATATACTATATACTATATACACACTATACACTATATACTATATACACACTATACATTATATACACTATATACTACATACACTATATACACTATATACTACACACACTATATACACTATGGGGGTGATTCCGAGTTGATCGCTCGCTAGCAGATTTTAGCAGCATTGCACACACTAGGCCGCCGCACTCTGGGAGTGTATCTTAGCTTAGCAGAAGTGCGAATAGAAATTTCTTAGCAGTTTCTGAGTAGCTCCAGACTTACTCACAGATTGCGATCAGCTCAGCCCATTTCGTTCCTGATTTGACGTCATACACACACCCAGCGTTCGGCCAGCCCGTTTCTCCAGACACTCCCGCGTTTTTCCCTGAAACGCCTGCGTTTTTCCACACACTCCCAGAAAACGGTCAGTTTCCGCCCAGAAACACCCACTTCCTGTCAATCACACTCCGATCACTTCAACGATGGAAATTCTTCGTTCGGACGAGTAAATTTACTAAGTTTTGTGCTAAAATACTTGCCACATGCGCACTGCGAACCATGCGCATGCGCATTTTGCCTTAATCGCTCCGTTGCGAAAATCGGCAACGAGCGAACAACTCGGAATGACCCCCTATATACACTATATACACACTATACATGATATACTATATACACTATATACTATATACACTATATACTATATACACTATATACTATATACACACTATATACTATATACACTATATATACTATATACACTATACACTATATACACTATATACACTATATATACTATATACTACATACACTATATACACTATACACACTATATACTATATACACATTATATATACTGTATACACACTATATACTATATACACATTATATGCTATATACTATATACGCTATACACACTATACACTATATACGCTATATACTATATACACTATATACGTTATACACTATATACGCTATACACACTATATACTATATACATTATATACTATATACACACTATACACTATATACACTATACATTATATACTATATGCACTATATTCATACCTGCCTACCTGCCCCTCTCCATGAGGGAGAAAATGCTCTGTTCCTGGACTCTCCTGGTAATGTATGATTGTCATCACCTGTGGTGAAACACCTTTCTTATCAATTACCTAGCTCACCACAGGTGATGGAATCATACATTACCAGGAGGAAAGTCCAGGAACAGAGCATTTTCTCCCTCATGGAGAGGGGCAGGTAGGCAAGTATGACTATATACTATATAAACTATACACTATATACACTATACATTATATACTATATACACCATAGATGCTATATACACTATATACTATATACACTATACATTATATACACTATACACACTATATACTATATACACTATGGGGGTAATTCCAAGATGATCGCAGCAGGAATTTTGTTAGCAGTTGGGCAAAACCATGTGCACTGCAGGGGGGGGAGGGGGGGAGGGGGGGGGGGGGGCAGATGTAACATGTGCAGAGAGAATTAGATTTGGGTGTGGTGTGTTCAATCGGCAATCTAATTTGCAGCATAAAAATAAAGCAGCCAGTATTTACACTGCACAGAAACAAAATAACCCACCCAAATCTAATTCTTTCTGCACATGTTATATCTGCCTCCCCTGCAGTGCACATGGTTTTGCCCAACTGCTAACAAAATTCCTGCTGCGATCAACTTGGAATTACCCCCTATATACGCTATATACACTATACATTGTATACTATATACACTATATACGCTATGGCCCTCATTCCGAGTTGTTCGCTCGCAAGGCGATTTTAGCAGTATTGCACACGCTAAGCCGCCGCCTACTGGGAGTGAATCTTAGCTTCTTAAAATTGCGAACGATGTATTCGCAATATTGCGATTACACACCTCGTAGCAGTTTCAGAGTAGCTTCAGACTTACTCGGCATCTGCGATCAGTTCACTGCTTGTCGTTCCTGGTTTGACGTCACAAACACACCCAGCGTTCGCCCAGACACTCCTCCGTTTCTCCAGCCACTCCCGCGTTTTTTCCGGAAACGGTAGCGTTTTTATCTACACGCCCATAAAACGCCGTGTTTCCGCCCAGTAACACCCATTTCCTGTCAATCACACTACGATCGCCGGAGCGAAGAAAAAGCCGTGAGTAAAAATCCTATCTTCATAGCAAATTTACTTGGCGCAGTCGCAGTGCGGACATTGCGCATGCGCACTAAGCGGAAAATCGCTGCGATGCGATGAAATTTACCGAGCGAACAACTCGGAATGAGGGCCTATATACACTATATACTATATACACTATATACGCTATACACACTATATACTATATACACTATACATTATATACTATATACACTATATACTATATACACTTACATTATATACTAAATACACTATATACGCTATATACTATATACACTATACATTAAATACTATATATGCTATACACTATATACTATATACACTATACATTATATACTACATACACTATACACGCTATACACTATATATGCTATACACTATATACGCTATACACTATATACTATATACACTATACATTATATACTATATACACTATGGCCCTCATTCCGAGTTGTTCGGTCGCTAGCAGATTTTAGCAGCATTGCACACGCTAGGCCGCCGCCCTCTGGGAGTGTATCTTAGTTTAGCAGAATAGCAAACGAAAGATTAGCAGAATTGCTACTAAATAATTCTTTGCAGTTTCTGAGTAGCTCCAGACCTACTCACAGATTGCGATCACCTCAGTCCGTTTAGTTCCTGGTTTGACGTCACAAACACGCCCTGCGTTCGGCCAGCCACTCCCCCATTTCTCCAGACACTCCCGCGTTTTTCCCTGACACGCCTGCGTTTTTTAGCACACTCCCGGAAAACGCTCAGTTACCACCCAGAAACGCCCCTTTCCTGTCAATCATTCACCAATCAGCAGAGCGACTGAAAAGCGCCGCAGGATCCACAGCAAAACTGCTAAGTTTTTAGTTAAATGACTAAACGCATGCGCCCTGCGTACCTTGCACAAGCGCATTTTGCAACAAATCGCAGCATAGCGAAAATCGGTAACGAGCGAACAACTCAGAATGACCCCCTATATATGCTATATACTATATACACTATACATTATATACACTATATATTATATACTATATACACTATATACACTATACACAGTATACACTATATATACTGTACACACTATATACACTATACACAATATACACTATATACTATACACACTATATACACTATACACACTATACACTATATACTATGCGCACTTTATATACGCTATACACACTATATACACTATACACACTATACACTATATACTATACACACTTTATATACGCTATACACACTATATACACTATACACTATATACTATGCACACTTTATATACGCTATACACACTATATACACTATACACACTATACACTATATACTATGCACACTTTATATACACTATACACGCTATATACACTATACACACTATACACTATATACTATGCACACTTTATATACGCTATATACACTATACACACTATACACTATATACTATGCACACTTTATATACGCTATACACGCTATATACACTATACACACTATACACTATATACTATGCACACTTTATATACGCTATACACGCTATATACACTATACACACTATACACTATATACTATGCACACTTTATATACGCTATACACGCTATATACACTATACACCCTATACACTATATACTATGCACACTTTATATACGCTATACACACTATATACACTATATACACTATATACTATGCACACTTTATATACGCTATACACACTATATACACTATACACACTATACACTATATACTATGCACACTTTATATACGCTATACACACTATATACACTATACACACTATACACTATATACTATGCACACTTTATATACGCTATACACACTATATACACTATACACTATATACTATACACACTTTATATACGCTATACACACTATATACACTATACACACTATATACTATACACACTTTATATACGCTATACACACTATATACACTATACACACTATACACTATATACTATGCACACTTTATATACGCTATACACACTATATACACTATACACACTATACACTATATACTATGCACACTTTATATACGCTATACACACTATATACACTATACACACTATACACTATATACTATACACACATTATATACTATATACGCTATACACACTATACACTATATACTATACACACTATATACTATATACGCTATATACACTATATACTATACACACTATATACTTTATACGCTATACACACTATACACTATATACTATATACACTATATAATATATACACTATATACGCTATACACTCTATACACTATATACACTATATACTGTATACACTATATAATATATACACTATATACGCTATACACTATATACGCTATATACACTATATACTATACACACTATATACTAGAGATGAGCGGGTTCGGTTTCTCTGAATCCGAACCCGCCCGAACTTCATGTTTTTTTACACGGGTCCGAGCGACTCGGATCTTCCCGCCTTGCTCGGTTAACCCGAGCGCGCCCGAACGTCATCATCACGCTGTCGGATTCTCGCGAGGCTCGGATTCTATCGCGAGACTCGGATTCTATATAAGGAGCCGCGCGTCGCGGCCATTTTCACACGTGCATTGAGATTGATAGGGAGAGGACGTGGCTGGCGTCCTCTCCGTTTAGAAATTAAAATAGATAGGAGAGTGAGAGTGAGACACTTCATTTACTTACTGGAGCTTAGGAGGAGTTATACTAGTGACTGATGACCAGTGACCTGACCACCAGTGCAGTTTTATAATTTATTATTATTTAATAATCCGTTCTGTTCTTGTTCTCTGCCTGAAAAAAACGATACACAGTGACTCAGTCACACTCACATACCATATCTGTGCTCAGCCCAGTGTGCTGCATCATCTATGTATAATATCTGACTGTGCTCACACAGCTTAATTGTGGGGGAGACTGGGGAGCAGTTATAGGTTATAGCAGGAGCCAGGAGTACATATTAAACAGTGCGCACTTTTGCTGCCAGAGTGCCACTGCCAGTGTGACTGACCACTGACCACTGTGACCAGTGACCTGACCACACTGACCACCAGTATAGTATATTGTGATTGTCTGCCTGAAAAAGTACACTCGTCGTGTGACTTGTGTGGTGTTTTTTTATTCTATAAAAATTAAAAAACTCATTCTGCTGACAGACAGTGTCCAGCAGGTCCGTCATTATATAATATATACCTGTCCGGCTGCAGTAGTGATATATATATATTTTTATATCATTATTTATCATCCAGTCTATACTAGCAGCAGACACAGTACGGTAGTTCACGGCTGTAGCTACCTCTGTGTCGGCACTCGGCAGTCCATCCATAATTGTATACCACCTACCCGTGGTTTTTTTTTTTCTTTCTTCTTTATACATACTACATCTCATTATCATCCAGTCTATATTAGCAGCAGACACAGTACAGTACGGTAGTCCACGGCTGTAGCTACCTCTGTGTCGGCACTCGGCAGTCCATCCATAATTGTATACCACCTACCCGTGTTTTTTTTTTCTTTCTTCTTTATACATACTACATCTCATTATCATCCAGTCTATATTAGCAGCAGACACAGTACGGTAGTCCACGGCTGTAGCTACCTCTGTGTCGGCACTCGGCAGTCCATCCATAATTGTATACCACCTACCCGTGGTTTTTTTTTTCTTTCTTCTGTATACATTACATACTACATCTCATTATCATCCAGTCTATATTAGCAGCAGACACAGTACGGTAGTCCACGGCTGTAGCTACCTCTGTGTCGGCACTCGGCAGTCCATCCATAATTGTATACCACCTACCCGTGTTTTTTCTTTCTTTCTTCTTTATACATTACATACTACATCTCATTATCATCCAGTCTATATTAGCAGCAGACACAGTACGGTAGTCCACGGCTGTAGCTACCTCTGTGTCGGCACTCGGCAGTCCATCCATAATTGTATACCACCTACCCGTGGTTTTTTTTTTCTTTCTTCTTTATACATACTACATCTCATTATCATCCAGTCTATATTAGCAGCAGACACAGTACAGTACGGTAGTCCACGGCTGTAGCTACCTCTGTGTCGGCACTCGGCAGTCCATCCATAATTGTATACCACCTACCCGTGGTTTTTTTTTCTTTCTTCTTTATACATACTACATCTCATTATCATCCAGTCTATATTAGCAGCAGACACAGTACAGTACGGTAGTCCACGGCTGTAGCTACCTCTGTGTCGGCACTCGGCAGTCCATCCATAATTGTATACCACCTACCCGTGGTTTTTTTTTTCTTTATTCTTTATACATTACATACTACATCTCATTATCATCCAGTCTATATTAGCAGCAGACACAGTACGGTAGTCCACGGCTGTAGCTACCTCTGTGTCGGCACTCGGCAGTCCATCCATAATTGTATACCACCTACCCGTGGTTTTTTTTTTCTTTCTTCTTTATACATACTACATCTCATTATCATCCAGTCTATATTAGCAGCAGACACAGTACAGTACGGTAGTCCACGGCTGTAGCTACCTCTGTGTCGGCACTCGGCAGTCCATCCATAATTGTATACCACCTACCCGTGGTTTTTTTTTCCTTTCTTCTTTATACATACTACATCTCATTATCAACCAGTCTATATTAGCAGCAGACACAGTACGGTAGTCCACGGCTGTAGCTACCTCTGTGTCGGCACTCGGCAGTCCATCCATAATTGTATACCACCTACCCGTGGTTTTTTTTTTCTTTCTTCTTTATACATACTACATCTCATTATCATCCAGTCTATATTAGCAGCAGACACAGTACAGTACGGTAGTCCACGGCTGTAGCTACCTCTGTGTCGGCACTCGGCAGTCCATCCATAAGTATACTAGTATCCATCCATCTCCATTGTTTACCTGAGGTGCCTTTTAGTTGTGCCTATTAAAATATGGAGAACAAAAATGTTGAGGTTCCAAAATTAGGGAAAGATCAAGATCCACTTCCACCTCGTGCTGAAGCTGCTGCCACTAGTCATGGCCGAGACGATGAAATGCCAGCAACGTCGTCTGCCAAGGCCGATGCCCAATGTCATAGTACAGAGCATGTCAAATCCAAAACGCCAAATATCAGTAAAAAAAGGACTCCAAAACCTAAAATAAAATTGTCGGAGGAGAAGCGTAAACTTGCCAATATGCCATTTACCACACGGAGTGGCAAGGAACGGCTGAGGCCCTGGCCTATGTTCATGGCTAGTGGTTCAGCTTCACATGAGGATGGAAGCACTCAGCCTCTCGCTAGAAAACTGAAAAGACTCAAGCTGGCAAAAGCACCGCAAAGAACTGTGCGTTCTTCGAAATCCCAAATCCACAAGGAGAGTCCAATTGTGTCGGTTGCGATGCCTGACCTTCCCAACACTGGACGTGAAGAGCATGCGCCTTCCACCATTTGCACGCCCCCTGCAAGTGCTGGAAGGAGCACCCGCAGTCCAGTTCCTGATAGTCAGATTGAAGATGTCAGTGTTGAAGTACACCAGGATGAGGAGGATATGGGTGTTGCTGGCGCTGGGGAGGAAATTGACCAGGAGGATTCTGATGGTGAGGTGGTTTGTTTAAGTCAGGCACCCGGGGAGACACCTGTTGTCCGTGGGAGGAATAGGGCCATTGACATGCCTGGTCAAAATACAAAAAAAATCAGCTCTTCGGTGTGGAAGTATTTCACCAGAAATGCGGACAACATTTGTCAAGCCGTGTGTTGCCTTTGTCAAGCTGTAATAAGTAGGGGTAAGGACGTTAACCACCTCGGAACATCCTCCCTTATACGTCACCTGCAGCGCATTCATAATAAGTCAGTGACAAGTTCAAAAACTTTGGGTGACAGCGGAAGCAGCCCACTGACCAGTAAATCCCTTCCTCTTGTAACCAAGCTCACGCAAACCACCCCACCAACTCCCTCAGTGTCAATTTCCTCCTTACCCAGGAATGCCAATAGTCCTGCAGGCCATGTCACTGGCAATTCTGACGAGTCCTCTCCTGCCTGGGATTCCTCCGATGCATCCTTGAGTGTAAAGCCTACTGCTGCTGGCGCTGCTGTTGTTGCTGCTGGGAGTCGATCGTCATCCCAGAGGGGAAGTCGTAAGCCCACTTGTACTACTTCCAGTAAGCAATTGACTGTCCAACAGTCCTTTGCGAGGAAGATGAAATATCACAGCAGTCATCCTGCTGCAAAGCGGATAACTGAGGCCTTGACAACTATGTTGGTGTTAGACGTGCGTCCGGTATCCGCCGTTAGTTCACAGGGAACTAGACAATTTATTGAGGCAGTGTGCCCCCGTTACCAAATACCATCTAGGTTCCACTTCTCTAGGCAGGCGATACCGAGAATGTACACGGACGTCAGAAAAAGACTCACCAGTGTCCTAAAAAATGCAGTTGTACCCAATGTCCACTTAACCACGGACATGTGGACAAGTGGAGCAGGGCAGGGTCAGGACTATATGACTGTGACAGCCCACTGGGTAGATGTATGGACTCCCGCCGCAAGAACAGCAGCGGCGGCACCAGTAGCAGCATCTCGCAAACGCCAACTCTTTCCTAGGCAGGCTACGCTTTGTATCACCGGTTTCCAGAATACGCACACAGCTGAAAACCTCTTACGGCAACTGAGGAAGATCATCGCAGAATGGCTTACCCCAATTGGACTCTCCTGTGGATTTGTGGCATCGGACAACGCCAGCAATATTGTGTGTGCATTAAATATGGGCAAATTCCAGCACGTCCCATGTTTTGCACATACCTTGAATTTGGTGGTGCAGAATTTTTTAAAAAACGACAGGGGCGTGCAAGAGATGCTGTCGGTGGCCAGAAGAATTGCGGGACACTTTCGGCGTACAGGCACCACCAAAAACTACTGAACCTGCCCTGCCATCATCTGAAGCAAGAAGTGGTAACGAGGTGGAATTCAACCCTCTATATGCTTCAGAGGTTGGAGGAGCAGCAAAAGGCCATTCAAGCCTATACAATTGAGCACGATATAGGAGGTGGAATGCACCTGTCTCAAGCGCAGTGGAGAATGATTTCAACGTTGTGCAAGGTTCTGATGCCCTTTGAACTTGCCACACGTGAAGTCAGTTCACACACTGCCAGCCTGAGTCAGGTCATTCCCCTCATCAGGCTTTTGCAGAAGAAGCTGGAGACATTGAAGGAGGAGCTAACACGGAGCGATTCCGCTAGGCATGTGGGACTTGTGGATGGAGCCCTTAATTCGCTTAACAAGGATTCACGGGTGGTCAATCTGTTGAAATCAGAGCACTACATTTTGGCCACCGTGCTCGATCCTAGATTTAAAGCCTACCTTGGATCTCTCTTTCCGGCAGACACAAGTCTGCTGGGGTTGAAAGACCTGCTGGTGAGAAAATTGTCAAGTCAAGCGGAACGCGACCTGTCAACATCTCCTCCTTCACATTCTCCCGCAACTGGGGGTGCGAGGAAAAGGCTCAGAATTCCGAGCCCACCCGCTGGCGGTGATGCAGGGCAGTCTGGAGCGACTGCTGATGCTGACATCTGGTCCGGACTGAAGGACCTGACAACGATTACGGACATGTCGTCTACTGTCACTGCATATGATTCTCTCAACATTGAAAGAATGGTGGAGGATTATATGAGTGACCGCATCCAAGTAGGCACGTCACACAGTCCGTACTTATACTGGCAGGAAAAAGAGGCAATTTGGAGGCCCTTGCACAAACTGGCTTTATTCTACCTAAGTTGCCCTCCCACAAGTGTGTACTCCGAAAGAGTGTTTAGTGCCGCCGCTCACCTTGTCAGCAATCGGCGTACGAGGTTACATCCAGAAAATGTGGAGAAGATGATGTTCATTAAAATGAATTATAATCAATTCCTCCGCGGAGACATTGACCAGCAGCAATTGCCTCCACAAAGTACACAGGGAGCTGAGATGGTGGATTCCAGTGGGGACGAATTGATAATCTGTGAGGAGGGGGATGTACACGGTGATATATCGGAGGATGATGATGAGGTGGACATCTTGCCTCTGTAGAGCCAGTTTGTGCAAGGAGAGATTAATTGCTTCTTTTTTGGTGGGGGTCCAAACCAACCCGTCATATCAGTCACAGTCGTGTGGCAGACCCTGTCACTGAAATGATGGGTTGGTTAAAGTGTGCATGTCCTGTTTATACAACATAAGGGTGGGTGGGAGGGCCCAAGGACAATTCCATCTTGCACCTCTTTTTTCTTTAATTTTTCTTTGCGTCATGTGCTGTTTGGGGAGGGTTTTTTGGAAGGGCCATCCTGCGTGACACTGCAGTGCCACTCCTAGATGGGCCCGGTGTTTGTGTCGGCCACTAGGGTCGCTTATCTTACTCACACAGCTACCTCATTGCGCCTCTTTTTTTCTTTGCGTCATGTGCTGTTTGGGGAGGGTTTTTTGGAAGGGACATCCTGCGTGACACTGCAGTGCCACTCCTAGATGGGCCCGGTGTTTGTGTCGGCCACTAGGGTCGCTTATCTTACTCACACAGCTACCTCATTGCGCCTCTTTTTTTCTTTGCGTCATGTGCTGTTTGGGGAGGGTTTTTTGGAAGGGACATCCTGCGTGACACTGCAGTGCCACTCCTAGATGGGCCCGGTGTTTGTGTCGGCCACTAGGGTCGCTTATCTTACTCACACAGCTACCTCATTGCGCCTCTTTTTTTCTTTGCGTCATGTGCTGTTTGGGGAGGGTTTTTTGGAAGGGACATCCTGCGTGACACTGCAGTGCCACTCCTAGATGGGCCCGGTGTTTGTGTCGGCCACACGGTCGCTTATCTTACTCACACAGCTACCTCATTGTGCCTCTTTTTTTCTTTGCGTCATGTGCTGTTTGGGGAGGGTTTTTTGGAAGGGACATCCTGCGTGACACTGCAGTGCCACTCCTAGATGGGCCAGGTGTTTGTGTCGGCCACTAGGGTCGCTTAGCTTAGTCATCCAGCGACCTCGGTGCAAATTTTAGGACTAAAAATAATATTGTGAGGTGTGAGGTATTCAGAATAGACTGAAAATGAGTGGAAATGATGGTTTTTGAGGTTAATAATACTTTGGGATCAAAATGACCCCCAAATTCTATGATTTAAGCTGTTTTTTAGGTTTTTTTGGAAAAAAACACCCGAATCCAAAACACACCCGAATCCGACCAAAAAAATTCGGTTAGGTTTTGCCAAAACGCGGTCGAACCCAAAACACGGCCGCGGAACCGAACCCAAAACCAAAACACAAAACCCGAAAAATTTCCGGCGCTCCTCTCTACTATATACACTATATACTTTATACGCTATACACACTATACTCTATACACTATATAATATATACACTATATACGCTATACACTCTATACACTATATACACTATATACTATATACACTATACAGAACAAACAAAGTGTTAAGAAGGTAAGTTTGCGCTTAAGGTGTAAAGCAGCCCACAGCCAGTGAAAAAGGTAACACCAGGACCTTAGACATACAACTCATACAAAGAAATACCACTGTTTATATAGGCGCTTGGCAGTGTAACAAACAATTTCAATAGTTCCTTTGTTGTTCATAAATGTTTCCTTAAACAGAAATAAAATATAACAAATAGTGCAGATGGTAATATTCAGATTTTATCATGCAAAGAGGCACTAATTCCAGACTCCTACCAGAAGAGGTGCTCTACTAAATGTAGACAAACAAGCGTGAGGGAGCGGGCCACTGCCGGTCACGTTCTTTTGATCATGATGGTGTCATACTCCATGAATTTATATAAAACAAAAATGGAAAACTCCACGTAGTGTAATACAGCTTTTTATTCCCATAAAATTCTAAAAACAATTTGATAAAAAACCACAGGGAGAATATAAGGTGGACTCTCACCAGAGATGATGGTGTAATAAATTCTATATTGGAAGAACAAGCCGTCCACTAAAAATCAGGATTGGCGAACACCTACGAAACATTCGTAAAGGCATAGAAACACATGCTTTATCACTCCATTTTAAAGAAGTACATCAGTGCGATACAACACATATTTTGAATTTTTATGGTTTGAAAAAAGTAAATAAAAACATCAGACATCAAGAATCGATGTCAATATTAGCACGCACTGAAATGGAAATGATTTTTAATTATAAAACTTTAATACCGAATGGCCTCAACAAAGATTTTGAGATCAAGTGGTTTCTCTGATGGACTGTTCCCCTTTTCTTGTATTTTATCTATTTCATTTATTCTATTCATTTTAATCAGATTGGATGTATATTGTTTTGATGCATTTTAGCTTAAAGGAGTATCTAGGTATTAATATTATCTCTTTTTATATATTTTAATTTTATGATGATGCTGCTAAATATGATATTGGCCACTACAAACCAATAAGATGGCCGCTGCAACAATATAAACAAACAGCGCGGAAGGAGGAAATACGTCACCGGAAGTGACGTCAGCTGGAACGCAAAGGATAGCGGAAGTGCCGTGATGTGGAGCACAAACGGAGCCGCGACTTCCGGTGACCACGAGCGGGAAGTTAAAAATCAACGACAGCTGAAGGGACATATCTGTTTGAAAAAACGGACTGGATGAATCACCTCCTAGCATGCGCTGTATAGGATTTTTAGTTGGTTAGGAATTCCATGTCTGGCATTAGGTTATGGATACTAATCCCTCCCCCAATTGTTAGGGGTATAAATATCTGTATTGGCAACTGACCTCCTTATACCTTGAAAAAGATACCCTGGGTGGTATCGAAACGCGTTGGTCAGGAGGAAAGGAGAATATCTATTGGACTCTCTGCTGTGTGGAACATCTGTCCAGGGACGCCTGTGATATACACTTATGCGATTTTAGTCTACCTGTGTGTAGACCATCATCTCTGGTGAGAGTCCACCTTATATTCTCCCTGTGGTTTTTTATCAAATTGTTTTTAGAATTTTATGGGAATAAAAAGCTGTATTACACTACGTGGAGTTTTCCATTTTTGTTTTATATAAATTCATGGAGTATGACACCATCATGATGAAAAGAACGTGACCGGCAGTGGCCCGCTCCCTCACGCTTGTTTGTCTACATTTAGTAGACCACCTCTTCTGGTAGGAGTCTGGAATTAGTGCCTCTTTGCATGATAAAATCTGAATATTACCATCTGCACTATTTGTTGTATTTTATTTCTGTTTAAGGAAACATTTATGAACAACAAAGTAACTATTGAAATTGTTCGTTACACTGCCAAGCGCCTATATATACACTATACACACTATATACACTATATACACTATATACGCTATACACACATAAATTAAACTCCCAGATACTAAAATACAATGGTCTTATTTACACAAAGCTTTGAAATTCTATGGAGAAGGCAAATACCTTTGTTCATCCCTATTATCGTAGGGTAGCCTAGTTTCTATTGAAAGCAATAAGTACTGGATTGTTATTGTTTTACCTGAAGACAAGACAAACAAAGAGACAATACCTAGGAACCTAGGTTGAGGAGTAACTCAATTAGCAATAGCTAGCAAAAATACAAACCAGACATTTAGAAATCTGAGGTATTAACATTCATAGTCTAAACTCTTGGAGATGTATATATTTGTATATATATATATATATATATATATATATATAATTCCTAACGAATTGTAATAGCAGGAGTATGTGTGTGTGTGTGTATATATATATATATATATATATATACACATTAGCGGATAGGCACTCACCCTTCACAGTAAATTGAGCCCCGGTGCCCTCTGGAATCTGTAATACATACAGCGAATCCTAGCATGCAGCGGCACTCAGGGAAAAAAAACTCATGGGTATTCCAAACAAGTGGTGTTTATTCCATGGTGGTACAAAAGAAGATCCAACGTTTCGGGGTGCTAACACCCCTTTGTCAAGGTGAACGAAAAAGAAGTGAGTAATGTAACAATGTGATTACCTTTATAGGAGAGGGAGGTGAGGAGATCCCGCCAGCGGGAGGTGCAGCAACATTTCCGGGGAAGGCCTGAACTTCCTTCCCTGCTCGTGAATGTGGTGACGTGGTGTACAGTCTCCGGTCACATGATCCGGCATCGCGTCATCAGACGTCCTGGTTCCCATGGCAACCATCCGTGTGTGTGCCGCCTAGCCCGACGGCTGTTGTTATTATCACGGAGACACAGGGGCTTACAGGGCAATCGAGACGCGGTGGTCATGGCCCAGCTGTATGAAAGAGTGTATATAATAATGTATAATTATATGTCACCAGAATACAAACGCAAATAAACAATATATCTAGGCATCAATCTATTGTGGTGCTAATGATGCTCTGGGTTCCAACTACATGTAGTGGTACAATAGTGGGTCTCTTTAGGGACCTCTCCAGCCACTCCGGCAGGCACAAGAGCAAGAGGACGCCCACCCGCAGGGGCCAGCAAAACACAAGGCTCCAAAAATGTATCAACAAAAAAGAAAGCCTAATATATAATCTATCCGACCGACAACTCAGTGAATTGGAAATGAGAGTACTTAGCAATGGTCTGTCGTTTTTGCCGACCAATAAATTTGATGGTCTAGGTTGGCAAGTTGAACTCCACAAGTTTGCACGCAAACTTCGTTTGCAAGAATTTTTTCAACATCACCCTTTGTCTGCCAGCCCGGATCCCCATCAAGTTTACATTAGTTCCTTCCATAAATCTCAGTTTGATCCAGTCTCTACGAATGCCTCAATCAAATCTTTTATCCGACTCGTAGATGACTCAGTTTCCAGATATACATCTGCCTCTACGAAGACCCACTACAATCTATCTAAGTCGGAACATAGAGCGCTGAAACAGCTGGCATCATATAGGGACATAATAATCCGCCCCGCTGACAAAGGGGGCGGAATTGTCATCATTAATCTGTCAGACTACAAAGCTGAGGTATACAGACAACTCTCGGACCATCAAGTGTATCAAGAGCTAACCCAAGATCCCACCATGGAGTATAAACAGGAAATTGATAACATCTTAGACCTAGCGGCAACTGCTGGAAAAGTCTCCAAGAAATTATGCTCGGCACTTAAACAAGAGTTTCCTGTGGTACCAATCCTGTTTATAGTGCCCAAAATACATAAGGATGTGGAGAAGCCCCCTGGGAGGCCAATTATTTCTGCGCACAAGTCACTTTATCAGCCAATTTCAACTTTTTTAGACAGTATATTACAGCCGCTTATTTGCCAACAACCCAAGTGTATCAAAGACACCACCATGTTCCTGAATCAACTCATGTTACTACCGGACATTCCCACGGGCACTTTAATCTGCACTATTGATATCTGCAGCGTATATACCAGCATACCGCAGACAGCGGGCCTTAGATCTATGAGGGAATTTTTAATCCGTGTAGGTATGAAATCCTTGGATGTGAATTTGTTCCTTAGGCTGTTGGAGTTAACCCTTACAAGAAATTATTTTTTATTTGACGGTAAATTTTACCGCCAAACGAGTGGTTGTGCGATGGGTAGCAACGTGTCGCCGTCCTTCGCCAATACCTTTATGTTGCAGGAGGAACAAACTATGTTTTTTGATGATTTTAATACATCACAGCATATTTTTTACTATTCAAGGTATATAGACGACATATTTATTTTATGGACTGGCGGCCAGGAGAAATTCGAAGCACTCATCGCTCATATCAACAGCAGGGACTCTCCCATTAAGGTCACAGCGGCCTGTGATTTAGTTTCATTAAACTATCTAGATGTAACGGTGTCCATTAATAACAATAAAATATCAACGGAGATATTTTATAAACCAACGGACAAGAATACATTGCTAAGACATAATAGTCATCACCCTGGGGCGTTAAAGAAAGGTCTGCCCAAATCACAATACATTAGGGCGGCAAGAATCACCAGTGATCCCACAAAACTAGATGGAGCCCTGACATCAGTAAAAGAGCGTTTTATAGAGAGGGGATACAATCATAAAACACTACAGGACAGCCAACGCGAAGTAATACGAATGTGCAGGGAGGATTTATTATGTCAGAAGACCAAAAAAGACACACAAATCCTGCCATTCGTTACAAAGTACAACACTGCCAGCCCAGTAGTGCCCAGGGCCTTACGTGCATTGTGGCCCATCGTTGCAACCGACAAAACACTACCGTCATTACATAAGAAAAAGCCCATGGTATGTCATACCAGGGGTAAAAGTATCAAGGACTGGATAGTCCATTTGGATATCACAGGCTTTGACAATCCAGTACCGACTACGTTCCTCTCCAGGCCCCCAGGATGCTATAAATGTCGTGGATGTGAAACATGCAGATCCATGGTCCCTGGTTCCACATTTAAATCATGTTTCACAGGCAGATCATATAATATTAGACACATACTTACCTGCACTAGCACTTTTGTAGTGTACTTAATTACCTGCCCCTGTGGATTACAATACGTGGGTAAGACCATCCGCAATGCCCATGATCGTCTTGCACTACACAGATCTGCAGTTAAGATTGCATTGTCAGGCAAACCCTCGGAACAACCGGTAGCCCGACACTATGCTGACCTCGGACATTCTATGAACGATTTAAGATTTCAGATCATCGACCATTGCCCCAAAAAATTGAGGGGCGGAGATAGGGCCGGTGACCTTTTGAGACTTGAGGCGAGATGGATTTACAACTTGGCGACCATTAAACCTAATGGACTTAATGACAAAATGCCATGGAATGTATTTTGATACCTTAGTCTTGTCATCTCGTGTTAGAGTATTTAATTGCAATAATATTTTGTAATACATTGTCCATTCCTGGATCCGAGACCAATGAGCACCTTATGATGCTGTGTCTGATTAATGCAGACACTCCCGGGGTGCACCTTGGGCCCTGTATCAGTTATATTTGCTTGAGTTAAGGTATATGCCCTCAGTTCCTAATATCCCCACTATTGTACCACTACATGTAGTTGGAACCCAGAGCATCATTAGCACCACAATAGATTGATGCCTAGATATATTGTTTATTTGCGTTTGTATTCTGGTGACATATAATTATACATTATTATATACACTCTTTCATACAGCTGGGCCATGACCACCGCGTCTCGATTGCCCTGTAAGCCCCTGTGTCTCCGTGATAATAACAACAGCCGTCGGGCTAGGCGGCACACACACGGATGGTTGCCATGGGAACCAGGACGTCTGATGACGCGATGCCGGATCATGTGACCGGAGACTGTACACCACGTCACCACATTCACGAGCAGGGAAGGAAGTTCAGGCCTTCCCCGGAAATGTTGCTGCACCTCCCGCTGGCGGGATCTCCTCACCTCCCTCTCCTATAAAGGTAATCACATTGTTACATTACTCACTTCTTTTTCGTTCACCTTGACAAAGGGGTGTTAGCACCCCGAAACGTTGGATCTTCTTTTGTACCACCATGGAATAAACACCACTTGTTTGGAATACCCATGAGTTTTTTTTCCCTGAGTGCCGCTGCATGCTAGGATTTGCTGTGTATATATATATATATATATATATATATATATATGAGTATATGGATATATGTGGATATATGTATATATTGAGGATGGAAATAGATAATCATATCATGTGTGGGATCATATTGTTCAGAGTCACGTAAACATTAATCTGGTGGGAATAAGAATATTATCATATATTACCACATTAAGTTATTAATAATACCAGATTTATGTATGATTAATGTGATGGGTTTAACTGGTCATGGGGTGGGAACTCAGATGCAAACAACAGAAATCACATCTCAAGTCTTAGCCATCGCCCACTTCTTGAGCTGACCAATGATCCCCGGTGTACAGGATATGTCCCACCCCTGAACCAATGGAAGAAGAGCACACACTGTCTATTGTATTATGTTTTGATCTACTGTATAAAGAGCCAGCTGCATGCCAGGTCACTATCACAGACTCTAAAGGTTATCTATCCAGATGACTGAGGACCAGACTGGGTAGCGCAGGTGAAAAAACAAACAAGTATGTACCATTGACTGTAGCCATTATTCTATTGTATTGTATTGCTTTGTTATTGTAACCCCCTTTCAGTAATAATATGTTGTGGTGTCGGAACCCGGCATTTTAAATACAAACTGGTGTCGTGTTTCCTTTCCCTGCTAAGGTATTAGAGTGTATTTTCAGCCACTTGGGCTGCTGCATTGTGCTAACAGCGTATAGGCCTGTGTACGCAAACTGTGTAGTTACTACGCCCTTTAGGCGTACGTACGCAGAGTGCGTACACTGTGC
The DNA here is from genome assembly GCF_028390025.1 of Pseudophryne corroboree. Taxonomy (NCBI): domain Eukaryota; kingdom Metazoa; phylum Chordata; class Amphibia; order Anura; family Myobatrachidae; genus Pseudophryne; species Pseudophryne corroboree. The sequence goes on from NW_026967609.1 coordinate 503,290, forward strand.
GACTTTGTGTACGTAAGGTTTGTGAATAACATAAAGGTGAAAGGTTAATTACCGCGGCCGCAGCGGCTCAATATTAAAGTGTATCAAATGTGTTTAAGGTATATGCTTTTTAGTCCTGTAAGTAAACCAGGGTTTACAATTGGAGGCATCGTCCGGTTTCCACATGCTCACAGCCTAACAGGTCATAGCAGACTTAATCTATCAGCAAAGGGCGGAAAGTTATCCTACGTAACCTTTTTTTGGTCGATGGATATGCTCTAAACCCTACTTGTGTGCTGATTAGATGGCGTCTGCTCTGTCTGGTCTGCAGAGGTGCCGGTAGAACCCGTAAAACACAGGAAAAAAAGCTATTTAAAAATCTGTGATTTTCTCTAACGTCCTAAGTGGATGCTGGGGACTCCGTCAGGACCATGGGGTTTAGCGGCTCCGCAGGAGACAGGGCACAATAATAAAAGCTTTAGGAATCAGGTGGTGTGCACTGGCTCCTCCCCCTATGACCCTCCTCCAAGCCTCAGTTAGATTCTTGTGCCCGGCCGAGAAGGGTGCAATCTAGGTGGCTCTCCTGAGCTGCTTAGAATAAAAGTTTAAGTTAGGTTTTTTATTTTCAGTGAGTCCTGCTGGCAACAGGCTCACTGCTACGAGGGACTTAGGGGAGAGAAGTAAACTCACCTGCGTGCAGGATGGATTTGCTTCTTAGGCTACTGGACACCATTAGCTCCAGAGGGAGTCGGAACACAGGTCTCACCCTGGGGTTCGTCCCGGAGCCGTGCCGCCGACCCCCCTTGCAGATGCCGAAGTTGAAGAGGTCCAGAGGTCCAGAAACAGGCGGCAGAAGACTTTCAGTCTTCATAAGGTAGCGCACAGCACTGCAGCTGTGCGCCATTGTTGTCAGCACACTTCATACCGGCGGTCACTGAGGGTGCAGGGCGCTGGGGGGGGCGCCCTGGGCAGCAATGTATTATACCTTTTTATGGCTAAAATACATCACATATAGCCCTTGAGGCTATATGGATGTATTTAACCCCTGCCAGATCTCACAAACTCCGGGAGAAGAGCCCGCCGTTTTAGGGGGCGGGGCCTATTCTCCTCAGCACACGGCGCCATTTTCCTGCTCAGCTCTGCTGTGAGGAAGGCTCCCAGGCTCTCCCCTGCACTGCACTACAGAAACAGGGTTAAAACAGAGAGGGGGGGCACTTATTTGGCGATATGATTACATATGTGAAAATGCTATAAGGGAAAACACTTGTATAAGGGGTTGTCCCTGTATAATTATAGCGTTTTTGGTGTGTGCTGGCAAACTCTCCCTCTGTCTCCCCAAAGGGCTAGTGGGGTCCTGTCCTCTATCAGAGCATTCCCTGTGTGTGTGCTGTGTGTCGGTACGTGTGTGTCGACATGTAGGAGGACGATGTTGGTGAGGAGGCGGAGCAAATTGCCTGTATTGGTGATGTCACTCTCTAGGGAGTCGACACCGGAATGGATGGCTTATTTAGGAATTACGTGATAATGTCAACACGATGCAAGGTCGGTTGACGACATGAGACGGCCGGCAAACAAATTAGTACCTGTCCAGGCGTCTCAGACACCGTCAGGGGCTTGTAAAAACGCCCATTTACCTCAGTTGGTCGACACAGACACGGACACTGACTTCAGTGTCGACGGTGAAGAAACAAACGTATTTTCCTTTAGGGCCACACGTTACATGTTAAGGGCAATGAAGGAGGTGTTACATATTTCTGATACTACAAGTACCACAAATAAGGGTATTATGTAGGGTGGGAATAATCTACTTGTAGTTTTTCCTGAATCAGATAAATTAGAGTGTGTGATGATACGTGGGTTTCCTCCGATAGAAAATTATTGGAGGTATACCCTCTCCCGCCAGAAGTGAGGGCGAGTTGGGAAACACACCTTAGGGTGGATAAGGCGCTCACACGCTTATAAAAACAAGTGGCGTTACCGTCTCCAGATACGGCCGCCCTCAAGGAGCCAGCTGATAGGAAGCTGAAAAATATCCTAAAAAGTATATACACACATACTGGTATTATACTACGACCAGCAATCGCCTCAGCCTGGATGTGCAGCGCTGGGGGGGCTTGGTCGGATTTCCTGACTGAAAATATTGATACCCTTGACAGGACCAATATTTTATTGACTATAGAGCATTTTAAGGATGCATTTCTATATATGCGAGATGCGCAGAGGGATATTTGCATTCTGGCATCAAGAGTAGATGTGATGTCCATATCTGCCAGACGATGTTTATAGACACGACAGTGGTCAGGTGATGCAGATTCCAGACGGCACATGGAAGTATTGCCGTATAAAGGGGCGGTCCATCGGACCTGGTGGCCATGGCAACAGCTGGAAAATCCACTTTTGTTACCCCAAGTCACATCTCAGCAGAAAAGGACACAGTCTTTTCAGTCTCAGTCCTTTCGTACCCATAAAGGCAGGCGGGCAAAAGGCCAGTCATATCTGCCCAGGGTTAGAGGAAAGGGAAGAAGACTGCAGCAGGCAGCCCATTCCCAGGAACAGAAGTCCTCCACAGCTTCTGCCAAGTCCGCAGCATGACGCTGGGGCCATACAAGCGGACTCAGGTGCGGTGGGGGGTCATCTCAAGAGTTTCAGCACGCAGTGGGCTCACTCGCAAGTGGACTCCTGGATCCTACACGTAGTATCCCAGGTGTACATTGGAAATTCGAGACGTCTTCCCCTCACAAGTTCCTGAGGTCTGCTTTACCAACGTCTTCCTCCGACAGGGAGGCAGTATTGGGAAAAAATTCACAGGCTGTATTCCCAGCAGGTGATAATCAAAGTACCCCTCCTACAACAAGGGAAGGGGTATTATTCCACACTATATTGTGGTACTGAAGCCAAACGGCTCGGTGAGATCTAAAAGATTTGAACAATTACATACAAGGGTTCAAATCAAGATGGAGTCACTCAGAGCAGTGATAGCGAACCAGGACGATATGGTGTCACTGGATATCAGGGACGCTTACCTACATGTCCAAATTTTGCCCTTCTCACCAAGGGTATCTCAGGTTCGTGGTACAGAACTGTCACTATCAGTTCAGACGCTGCCGTTTGGATTGTCCACGGCACCCCGGGTCTTTACCATGGTAATGGCCGAAATGATGATTCTTCCTAAAAGAAATATGGACGCTTTCCTGATAAGGGCAAGGTCCAGAGAACAGTTGGCGGTCGGAGTAGCACTATCTCAAGTAGTTCTACGACAGCACGAGTGGATTCTAAATATTCCAAAATCGCAGCTTTTTCCGACGACACGTCTAATGTTCCTAGGAATGATTCTGGACACAGTCCAGAAAAGGATGTTTTCTCCCGGAGAAGAAGGCCAGGGAGTTATCCGAGCTAGTCAGGAACCTCCTAAAACCAGGAAAAGTATCAGTGCATCATTGCACAAGGGTACTGTGAAAAATGGTGGTTTCTTACAAAGCGATCCCATTCGGTAGATTTCACGCAAGAACCTTTCAGTGGAATCTGCTGGGAAAATGGTCCGGATCGCATCTTCAGATGCATCAGCGGATAACCCTGTCTCCAAGGACAAGGGTGTTTTCTTCTGCGGTGGCTGCAGAGTGCTCATCTATGAAAGGGCCGCAGATTCGACATTCAGGACTGGGTCCTGGTGACCACGGATGCCAGCCTGAGTGGCTGGGGAGCAGTCACACAAGGAAAAAATTTCCAGGGAGTGTGATCAAGTCTGGAGACTTCTCTCCACATAAATATACTGGAGCTAAGGGCAATTTACAAGGCTCTAAGCTTAGCAAGACCTCTGCTTCAAGGTCAGCCGGTATTGATCCAGTGGGACAACATCACGGCAGTCGCCCACGTAAACAGACAGGGCGGCACATGAAGCAGGAGGGAAATGGCAGAAACTGCAAGGATTCTTCGCTGGGCGAAAAATCATGTGATAACACTCTCAGCAGTGTTAATTCCGGGAGTGGAAAACTGGGAAGCAGACTTCCTCAGCAGGCATAACCTCCACCCGGGAGAGTGGGGACTTCAGCGGGAAGTCTTCCACATGATTGTAAACCGTTGGGAAAAACCAAAGGTGGACATGATGGCGTCCCGCCTGAACAAAAAAAAAAAAAAACTAGACAGATATTGCGCCAGGTCAAGGGACCCTCAGGCACTAGCGGTGGACGCTCTGGTAACACTGTGGGTGTACCAGTCAGGGTATGTGTTCCCTCCTATGCATCTCATACCAAAAGTACTGAGAATCATAAGAAGGAGAAGAGTAAGAACGATACTCGTGGTTCCGGATGGGTCAAGAAGGACTTGGTACCTGGAACTTCAAGAGATGCTCACGGAAGAACCGTGGCCTCTACCTTTAAGAGAGGACCTGCTCCAGCAGGGGCCTTGTCTGTTCCAAGACTTACCGCGGCTGCGTTTGACGGCATGGCAGTTGAACGCCGGATCCTGAAAGGGCATTCCAGATGAAGTCATCCCTACCCTGGTCGAAGCCAGGAAGGATGTAATCGCAAAACATTTTCACCGCATTGGGCGAAAATATGTTGCGTGGTGTGAGGCCAAGAAGGTCCCTACAGAGGAATTCCAACTGGGTCGTTTCCTACATTTCCTGAAAACAGGACTGTCTATGGGCCTAAAATTAGGGTCCATTAAGGTTCAAATTTCGACCCTGTCGAATTTCTTCCAGAAAGAACTGGCTTCAGTGCCTGAAGTTCAGACGTTTGTAAAAGGGGTACTGCATATACAGCCTCCTTTTGTGCCCCCAGTGGCACCTTGGGATCTCAATGTTGTTTTGAGTTTCCTAAAGTCACATTGGTTTGATCCACTCACCACTGTGGAATTAAAATATTTCACATGGAAGGTGAAGATTCTATTAGCCCTGGCTTCAGCCAGGCGTGTGTCAGAATGGGCGGCTTTATCATATAAAAGCCCTTACTTAATTTTTTATTCTGACAGGGCAGAATTGAGGACTCGTCCTCAATTTCTCCTTAAGGTGTTTTCTGTTTTTCACATGAACCAACCTATTGTGGTACCTGCGGCTACTAGGGACTTGGAGGACTCCAAGTTACTTAACGTTGTCAGGGCCCTGAAAATATATGTTTCCAGGACGACTGGAGTCAGAAAATCTGACTCGCTGTTTAGCCTGTATGCACCCAACAAGATGGGTGTTCCTGCTTCTAAGCAGACGATTGCTCGCTGGATTTGTAGTACAATTCAGCTTGCACATTCTGTGGCAGCCTTGCCACAGCCAAAATCAGTAAAAGCCCATTCCACATGGAAGTGGGCTCATCTTGGGCGGCTGCCCGAGGGGTCTCGGCTTTACAACTTTGCCGAGCTGCTACTTGGTCAGGGGCACACCCTGACTGAGGAGGACCTGGAGTTCTCACATTCGGTGCTGCAGAGTCATCCGCACTCTCCCGCCCGTTTGGGAGCTTTGGTATAATCCCCATGGTCCTGACGGAGTCCCCAGCATCCACTTAGGACGTTAGAGAAAATAAGAATTTACTTACCGATAATTCTATTTCTCGTAGTCCGTAGTGGATGCTGGGCGCCCATCCCAAGTGCGGATTGTCTGCAATACTTGTACATAGTTATTGTTACAAAAATCGGGTTATTCTTGTTGTGAGCCATCTTTTCAGAGGCTCCTTCGTTGTTATCATACTGTTAACTGGGTTCAGATCACAGGTTGTACGGTGTGATTGGTGTGGCTGGTATGAGTCTTACCCGGGATTCAATATCCTTCCTTATTATGCACGCTCGTCCGGGCACAGTATCCTAACTGAGGCTTGGAGGAGGGTCATAGGGGGAGGAGCCAGTGCACACCACCTGATTCCTAAAGCTTTTATTATTGTGCCCTGTCTCCTGCGGAGCCGCTAAACCCCATGGTTCTGACGGAGTCCCCAGCATCCACTACGGACTACGAGAAATAGAATTATCGGTAAGTAAATTCTTATTTTTTTGGGGGGGCGAAAAAAAGCGTACACAAAAGGCACCCATACTTTGCATACCCTCTCACATTGTTGCCACAAGACTTAGATTGCTAGATTCATTTAGATCTGTGTGAAATCGGATAAATTTGTTGCTATATAGTTAAATTTGAAATAACAGTATTTTAAGGAAGTAAGTGTAAAGACACAAACGCAGGTCTGCATAAAAGTTTATACAGAACAAGTTGTGTCTAGTGGGCAATAGTAAATAGTATTGTTCACATTTATAGAGTTGTGGGATTTGTTTTATTGCGGACGCACAGTTTTGTACACGTGTCTCAGACAAAGTACAGGACCGCGCACGCAGCGTAAAAGACACGCACGGTCGCGTGTTTACGCAAAGTGCGTAAGAGTGCGGGTGCTAAAGTACAAATTACACAATAGTGTCGTCTAGTTATAAGGTGGGACAGTAGCCATGCTACAATAGCACAAAACTACCCTGTTTCTAAAGCAGATTAGTATAAAACTTTTGTTTAAACTGTATTGCCAATGGGGGTAAAGCTGCCAATCAGAACGAGTGAAAATTTTACTGTACAGAAAAACAAAGTGTATTTGAGTGAGCGAACTTAGGAGTGAGTGGATTTGAACCCCGGAAATCGGGTCCCGTGGTACACCAAGTAAGTGGAGGCTTGGTGGCGTGAGACGGCTGACTCACGTTAATATAGATTGAACTGGGTGGAGCCAAGCACGGGGGTGGGGACTGAGGTGATCCAGTATATGCTGGGTCAGTAAAACTAGTGTGTCTGTGTGTATATATACATACCTCCCAACTTTTCATATCTGGAAGGAGGGACATGCGCGGCGAAGCCGCATGCGCTCCGGAAAAGGGGTGTGACCTAAGAAAAGGGGCATGGCTTCGCAGAGGACCCGCGATCGCGAGCCACACCCCCATTTTCGTCACTGAGGGGGCATGCCCAGCGCTCTGTGAGCCGCTGGCATGCCCCCTTTCCCTCTGACTCCAGTGAATAGATGCTGTGCGCATGCGCACAGCGTCTATTCACCGCTGCTCTGCTAAGCAGGGCAGTGAGAGACAGAGCCTCCCAACTGCCACCCCCCACCGTGGGACACTGCGGCCCGCGGGTGGGACAGCGGGACAGTCCCAAAAAAATGGGACTGTCCCGCGAAAATCGGGAGAGTTGGGAGGTATGCATATATCTATCTATCTATCTATACACACATATATATACTGTATATATACAAACACACACACACACACACACACACACACACACACACACACATATATATATATATATATACATACAATACATATATACATATACACATAGCATATTAAACATGCACACATATATCTATATATATATATATATATATATATACATACATACAGTACACGTATATACGCATGTATATATATCATATGTGTGTGTGTTTATATGTATGTATATACATGTGTGTATATATGTATGCACATGGATATATATGTACTATAATTAAAATAAAGTAAACTTTTATTAAGCACTTACAAGTGCCACCAGGAAGGCAGCAGCCTGCAGAGGACGCTAGACAGCCATTAATAATACTCATGCAGCTAAAAAAAAGAAATTTTTTTTTTTTTTGCTGGAGGGGGGTTTCTGGGTGCCCGGAAACCCCCCCTGGGTGCACCACTGTCATTAGCGCTGTGTAGAGCATACGCAAGCGTGATTTGTGTATAAAAAGTGCATACGGAGTTTTCGCTGGTCTCTCTCAGGAAAATCTCCAGCGGTGGATATTTACTGGAAAAGGTAAGTGACTCCTAACACTTCCAGTAAATAGAAACCAATAGGGCCTCACTGGGCACGTGGTGTTCACTATTGGAGTGAGTCGTGGTACTCAGCGGAGAAGGAGCGAGTGAAAGCGCTAGGTGTCTTTCACCGTCTATTTGCGGTGTGCATTGGGGATTGCGTTTATTGGCAAAAAGTCCGTGATGGGATCTAATTGCATAATCAGTGGGCATTTGGTAGCTAGGGTTCAGGCTAAAGAAGTGGGACCGAGAAGGTCAGAATTGCGACCGAGAGGGTCAGCAAGGTTTATTACGTGTGAAAAATATGGTTCACACACGGAGGCTTTTTGCAATGAATGGTTACGTATGACTGACAAAGATAGGGTACCATTCCCTAGGGTGGGCAGCTTTGAACCAGAGGTACTGCAGAACGTAAGCAGTAAAATATGTCTTCTTAAATCCAGAAAACAAAGGATTAGACATAACGATTGTTTAAAATTATGGCAACAAGAGGGGGAAATGCAAAGGGAACAAAACCGCAAAGCAGGTTCCAAACCTAGCAGGAATGAGGACACAAACCATTATCGACACAGGTCGAGAGGGAAAAGATGGCTACAGTCAATGGTATATCTATGAATGATAGTATAATGCAAGAGAAATGTATTAACCCTAATTTTTGCAAGATGTATTCTGTTTTGAAGTCTTTTCAAGGTTATAGGTCACAGGAAGATGAAGGACTCAGCCAAATCGCAGCTCTCATTCAGGCAGTCGCCTTGCAGGAAACTCAGGTGGGGCCTGTCCATCCAGTAAGAGCAGTAACAGTATTCCCCACTGAAAGAACTGGTGAGGTCAGTGGCGTAACTACTGCCCCCGCAGCCCTCACGGTGGCTTGGGGGCGAGGGGCTGCGGGGGCGCCGCCACTGATTTAGAGCAGATTGACATGCGGACGAGCGTCCGCATGTCAATCTGTTTAACCCTCCCTGCTGTAAGGAGGGACACGGAGGGCACAGCGCGCGCCTCTCCCGTGTCCCTCCTGCGTCTCCGGCGTGTCTAATAAAGGAAGTGCCGTTCGTGAGCTCTGATTGGCTCACGAACCGGCACTTCCTTTAACAGAGATGCGGCCGGAGACCCAGGAGGGACACAGGAGAGGCGCACGCTGTGCCCTCCGTGTCCCTCCTTCACAGCAGCAAGGGAGCGCGGGGGAGGGGGGCACTGAGGGGGCATATATGGCACTGGGGGGGCACTGAGGGGGCATATATGGCACTGGGGGAGCACTGAGGGGCATATATGGCATTGGGGGGGCACTGAGGGGGCATATATGGCACTGTATGTGTACCTGGCACATGGGGGGGGGGCTATATTTGGCACTGAGGGCACGTGAGCACCTGGCACTGTGGGGGAGTATCTGGCACTGGGGGGGCACTGAGGGGGCATATATGGCACTGGTGGGGCACTGAGGGGGCATATGGCACTGAGGGGGCATATATGGCACTGTATGTGTACCTGGCACATGGGGGGGGGGGCTATATTTGGCACTGGGGGCACGTGAGCACTTGGCACTGTGGAGGAATATCTGGCACTGGGGGCATATGTGGCACTGGGGGGGGGGGCTATATTTGGCACGGTTCCGGTATGAATGGTCGACCATGTTATGGTCGACAGTCATTAGGTCGACCACTATTGGTCGACATGGACACATGGTCGACACATGAAAATGGTCGACATATGAAAAGGTCGACATGAGTTTTTTTAACTTTTTTTGGTGTCGTTTTTTGCGTAAAGTGACTGGGAACCCCAATTAGTGCACCGTGTCCCCTCGCATGGCTCGCTTCGCTCGCCATGCTTCGGGCATGGTGCCTTCGCTCCGCTACCGCTTCGCTCGGCACACTTTACCGTTCCAATCGTAGTCCATGTGGATCGTAAAGTATGGAAAAGTTCCCCAAAAGAAAAAAAAGTTAAAAAACTCATGTCGACCTATTCATGTATCGACCTTTCATGTGTCGACCATGTGTCCATGTCGACCATGTCAATGTCGACCAATAGTGGTCGACCTAATGACTGTCGACCATAACATGGTCGACTATGTGAACGGATACCATTTGGCACTGGGTGCATGTGAGTACCTGGCACCGTGGGGGAATATCTGGCACTGGGGACATATGTGGCACTGGGAGCACAGCCCTAGCAACAAGCACTACCCCCTAGCAATGAGCATGACACCCAGTGCATGAAACCCCTGGCAACGAGCATGACACCCAGTGCATGAAACACCTGGCAACGAGCATGACACCCTGAGCATGAAAATCCCTGGCACCGTGCATGGAACCAAGAGCATGAAACCCCTGGCAACGAGCAGGTAATTTAAAAGTAATTAGAAGCCTTACTGTAGGACTTAATGTGTAATGGGCATTACGGTGTGTGGCATAATGTATCACGGACATTGCGGTGTGTGTCATAATGTGTCAGGCATTACGGTGTGTGGCATACTATATCACGGGTGTTGTGGTATGTGGTATAATGTCTCAGGGGCATTGCAGTGTGGCATAGGGTATAACGGGCATTGCGGTATGTGTCACAGGCATTACGGTGTATGGTATACTATATCACGGACATTGCGGTGTGTGTCATAATGTGTCAGGCATTACGGTGTGTTGTATACTATATCACGGGCATTGTGGTATGTGGTATAATGTCTCAGGGTCATTGCAGTGTGTGTCATAATGTGTCACAGGCATTGTATGTGCTATAATGTATCAGGGGCATTGCAGTGTGTAGCATAATGTATAACGGGCATTGCGATTCCTGTCGTCATGTGTCACAGGCATTACGGTGTGTGGCATAATGTGTCACAGGCATTACTGTGTGTGGCATAATGTGTCACAGACATTGTATGTGCTATAATGTATCAGGGGCATTGAAGTGTGTAGCATAATGTATAACGGGCATTGCGATTCCTGTTGTCATGTGTCACAGGCATTATGGTGTGTGGCATAATGTGTCGGGGGCATTATGGTGTGTGCATATTGTGTCATGTGCATTATTGTGTGTGGAATAATGTCTAAGGGCCATTGCAGTATGTGGCATAATGTATACTGGGCATTACTATAAGGAGGAAAAATGACAAATAATGTAAGGGACATGAATCAGGATTATTTTTCTTTCCTGTGGTGGCTAACGTCTGGGCGTGCAGGTTGCAAAACTGGGGTATAAGGAAGTCTTTTCCTGCAATGCCACGCCCCTTTATGCAAAGCCACGCCCATTCCAACGAAGCCATGCCCCCTTTTTACGACGCGCGCGTGCCTTCGACGCGAGCATACTTGTCCCTTTAATAGTGCCAATTATGGGGGATGGGGGGGGGGGGGCGCCGAAGAATTTTTTGGCTTGGGGGAGAAAAACTTCTAGTTACGCCACTGGGTGAGGTCACAGCTACCGGTAAGTGTGAGACGGGTCATTGCACAGAGACCTTACATCTTACAGCAAACAAATTAGGAACGTAATGGTAGGATTACACCCTGTCTTGGAAATAGTAACCCCCAATGGCGGAACCGATAGTCAGGGAGTAATCCTCACCAGGAATAATGCAATGTATTGCCCGTGGTCCAGAGCTGAGCTGCGATCAATCATTTCAGAATTCCCCGATCCCCGGAAGTATTTAGCCAGATGTCAGAAGTTTATCAGAGACCTGGGTAATGCTCTTGAACCAGCTAACAAAGATTGGCGGATACTTTTGAAAGCGTGCCTACCCCCTAATATTGACACCCAAAAATGTATCACTGATTGTAGATTAGAGTCGGATAGTCCTATGACTAACGAACACAATCAGGAGAATGTGGAACAAATTAACATGCAACTAGAGTTGTATTTCCCCACTACTGTTAAGTGGAGAAGAATTTTCTCCATAAAACAGAGAGAAAATGAAATGACATCTGAATATTTCCATCGGGCCCTGCAAATAATGGATAGATACATTGGGATATCAGATACAGGGAACGATGCGATTTACAGGAATGTGGCTGTCTCTGTGCTAATGGACGGGCTCAATAAGACAGTAAGGGACAGGGTACAAACATCTTTGCCTAATTGGAGAGGGGTCACAGTAGCTTGTCTTAGAGAGTGCGCAATGGAACACCACGAGAATATTGCCAGGCGCAGGAAACAACAGGAGGAGAAGCTGATGACAATAAGTCTACAGGCTCTTGCAGCAAAGCCTCATCAGCCTAAACCCTAAAACCCGGGTAGTAATAAAAGACCTAGAATATGTTACACTTGTAGGAAGGAAGGGCATTTTGCCAGAGATTGTAGGAGTAGTAGGACACATAGTCAATATAGACCCCTAGACAGAAAACACAAGCCACATTATTAAACACATAGACGGGACCAAGGGACATATAGTAAGGAATCACAAGCCATATAGAAAACACAGATTCGGGCAATGGGAGTAACAGGAACCCTTGAGTAACAATACCCTTTGAGTAGACCTGCAGAGATTACAATAGGGCCCTTGCAAACCAAACATTCTTTTCTGCTGGCTGCATCGGCTCCGACTTATCTACTCGGCAGAGACTTATTGTGTAAAATGCAGTGTGTCATATATTGTACTCCTGAGGGTGTCTTCTTGGATATACCTGAGAACCATGCTCAAGAAGTACAAGATATATTAGACACCCCTCAAAGGCTAATGTCGCATTCTACTGTTCTAGATGCATGTCCATCACAGGTAGAGAAAATTATCTCACAGATACCGGGTTCCCTATGAACTTAGGATGGACAGGACACTGGATTGATGGCTGGGATAGTCCCAGTAGAGATATGACACATAGAATTTTTTTTGGGTATAGACAGTAGAGAATCACCTCCCCGTAGTGCCCAATCCAGTTGTCAAATTTTATAAAATCCTCTTTGCCTCTACAAACTCATTTGTTACTAACCTCCGCTGCGCATGCCTCCAAACTACTCTCTCTAACCTCCTCTCTTGGCCTCTCCCAATGGACTGACTCCTCTACTCATCAGGCGGGTCACTGCCTTGATCTAGTATTCACCAGACTATGCTCCATCTCTGAACTCACTAACACTCCTTTCCCCCTATCAGATCACAACCTTATCACCTGCATGCTTTCCTCTGTTAATTCAAACCCTGTGTTGCGGAAATTCTCCAATCTTCCTCAAACTCGCAGAAATATTAACACAATTAATCTTCAAGAACTTTCCACTTCACTCCAACAACTGCTTTCACCTATTTCTGCATTCACCTCTCCTGAGATGGCTGTATCACACCTTAATAAGACTCTAGAACAAGCCCTTGATGAAGTGGCTCCAGCTACCCATCACACTCCACGTAGGCCTAGATGTCAACCATGGCACTCCAAATCAACAAGACAACTACAAAAACTCACACGAAAACTTGAACGTCAGTGGCGTAAATCTCGTATTTCAAGTGACTTCCTCACATATAAGACAGTCTACCATTCTTATAAAAATGCCCTGGACACTGCCAAACAAACATATTTCCAAACTCTTATCTCTGCTCAGGCCTCTAACCCCAAACGACTCTTTAATACATTTAAATCACTTCTGAATCCTCCCGCACCTACCCCACCAGCCACTATCAAGGCACAGGATCTTGCTTCCTACTTCAAGGAGAAGATTGATAAGATCCGAGATGAAATGGTATGCTCTTCGGCAGCCAGTGACCTGCTCCGTTCTGTACCTGAACCCTCTGGCACTCTTTCTTCATTTGATCCCACAAATGAAGATGAAGTATCATCACTCTTCTCATCCTGCTTCTCTACTACCTCTCCTCTTGATCCTTTACCCTCACAAATAAGTAAAGCTCTGTCTCCGGTGCTCATCCCTACCTTAACTAACATCTGTAATCTCTCTCTCTCTACTGGTATTTTTCCTTCACTCTTCAAGCATGCAGTGATTACTCCCATTTAAAAAAAACAAAATTCTGACCCTAATGCTCTCTCAAACTACCGCCCTATCTCTCAGCTCCCTTGTCTCTCTAAGCTACTTGAGAGACTTGCCTACACTCGACTCACACACTTTCTTAACTCATACACTTTGTTGGACCCACTTCAGTCAGGCTTCCGTTCCAAACATTCCACAGAGACGGCACTGACTAAAGTGGTTAATGATTTGGTCACTACGAAGTCTAAAGGCCACTACTCACTACTTATTCTTCTAGATCTATCTGCTGAATTTGACACTGTAGACCACTCTCTTCTCATACAGACACTACAATCCCTAGGTCTTAAAGACACAGCCCTTTCTTGGTTCCTATCGTACCTATCTAATCGCTCCTTCAGTGTTCGCTTCTCTGAATCTACCTCCTCTTCGCTACCTCTTTCAGTTGGAGTACCGCAAGGCTCAGTCTTGGGTCCTCTGCTTTTCTCTATCTATACCTCATCTCTTGGTAAACTAATCAGCTCTTTTGGTTTTCAGTATCATCTGTACGCAGATGATACTCAAATCTACCTATCCTCCCCTGACTTGTCCCTATCTGTACTGGACCGTGTCACTGAATGCCTTTCTGCCATCTCATCCTGGATGACATCTCGCCACCTCAAACTTAATATTTCAAAGTCAGAGTTAATTATATTTCCACCGGCCAATAGTAGGTACCAACCTGATATCTCTATCACTGTTGAAAACTCTACTATCTACCCTACCCCACAAGCTCGCTGCCTAGGTGTCATCCTTGACTCTGATCTGTCCTTTGTTCCCCACATTCAATCTGTCTCAAGATCATGTTACATGCATCTAAAAAACATATCCAAAATACGACCATACGTTACACAAGACACTGCTAAAACTCTAATCCACGCTCTCATTATCTCCCGCATTGATTATTGCAATAGTCTCCTAACTGGTCTTCCCAAAACAAGACTCTCACCACTACAATCCATTCTGAATGCAGCGGCGAGGCTTATCTTCCTCGCTAGACGTTCATCGTCTGCAGATCCACTCTGTCAGTCCCTCCATTGGTTACCTGTACTCTACCGCATTCAATATAAAATACTTTTACTCACACACAAGGCCATTAACCAAACTACACCAATGTACATCACTTCGCTTATCACGAAATATCTCCCAACCCGACCTCTGTGCTCTTCACAAGACCTGCGTCTCTCATCCACACTCATTACTCGCTCCCACTCACGACTGCAGGACTTTCATCGGGCTGCACCCACCCTGTGGAATGCCCTACCACGCACAATAAGACTCTCCTCTAGTCTCCAAACCTTCAAGCGTTCCCTCAAAACTCACCTCTTTAGGCAAGCGTATCAAATTCCTGAACCACCCACATAACTTTCATAAACCTTCCTATCAAATTACATCCACTCTGTACAGTCCACACATATCCTCACATGTCTTCTCATTCTATGCAATAGATAGCACCTTTCCTTGTGTACATATGCCTATTTCCCTATAGATTGTAAGCTTGCGAGCAGGGCCTTCCTACCTCTATGACTGTTATCACCCAGTTTGTTATTGTTATTTCAAATTGTAAAGCGCAACGGAATTTGCTGCGCTATATAAGAAACTGTTAATAAATAAATAAATAAACCTCTGTGTGATTTTCCTTCAAAGTTTCCTCCTCATTTCTTACATTCAACGACAGGAGGGTACAATACATGGACCCGATCACAGTTCAAACGCCACATGCCTAATCGGTCCTTCAGAGTGTGCCCAAATCCAGTATATCTCACCAGAATAAGGACACCAGTATTAATGCAGTGTGCCTGGTCATGCACAAAGGGCGGAGAATGAGAATACTGGTGAAGGGAAACTATGTACAGACACCGATTTGCATGATTGTGTGACAGCCTGTTGGTGAATTCCAAACCTGACATTTTCATTTTTTTAATTACTATTTCTCTGACGTCCTAAGTGGATGCTGGGGACTCCGTCAGGACCATGGGGATTAGCGGCTCCGCAGGAGACAGGGCACAAAAGTAAAAGCTTTAGGATCAGGTGGTGTGCACTGGCTCCTCCCCCCATGACCCTCCTCCAAGCCTCAGTTAGATTTTTGTGCCCGGCCGAGAAGGGTGCAATCTAGGTGGCTCTCCTAAAGAGCTGCTTAGAGTAAAAGTTTTGTTAGGTTTTTTATTTTCAGTGAGTCCTGCTGGCAACAGGCTCACTGCATCGAGGGACTTAGGGGAGAGAAGTGAACTCACCTGCGTGCAGGATGGATTGGCTTCTTAGGCTACTGGACACCATTAGCTCCAGAGGGAGTCGGAACACAGGTCTCACCCTGAGGTTCGTCCCGGAGCCGCGCCGCCGACCCCCTTGCAGATGCCGAAAAGTGAAGAGGTCCAGAAACCGGCGGCAGAAGACTTTTCAGTCTTCATAAGGTAGCGCACAGCACTGCAGCTGTGCGCCATTGTTGTCAGCACACTTCATAGCAGCGGTCACTGAGGGTGCAGGGCGCTGGGGGGGGCGCCCTGGGCAGCAATGATAGTACCTTATTCTGGCTAAAAATACATCACATATAGCCCCTGGGGGCTATATGGATGTATTTAACCCCTGCCAGGTCTCAGAAAAACGGGAGAAGAAGCCCGCCGAAAAGGGGGCGGGGCCTATTCTCCTCAGCACACAGCGCCATTTTCCCTCACAGAAATGCTGGTGGGAAGGCTCCCAGGCTCTCCCCTGCACTGCACTACAGAAACAGGGTTAAAACAGAGAGGGGGGGCACTTATTTGGCGATATGACTATATATATATTAAAATGCTATAAGGGAAAAACACTTATATAAAGGTTGTCCCTGTATAATTATAGCGTTTTTGGTGTGTGCTGGCAAACTCTCCCTCTGTCTCCCCAAAGGGCTAGTGGGGTCCTGTCCTCTATCAGAGCATTCCCTGTGTGTGTGCTGTGTGTCGGTACGTGTGTGTCGACATGTATGAGGACGATGTTGGTGAGGAGGCGGAGCAATTGCCTGTAATGGTGATGTCACTCTCTAGGGAGTCGACACCGGAATGGATGGCTTATTCAAGGAATTACGTGATAATGTCAACAGAGACGGCCGGCAAACAAAATAGTACCTGTCCAGGCGTCTCAAACACCGTCAGGGGCTTTAAAACGCCCATTTACCTCAGTCCGTCGACACAGACACGGACACTGATTTCAGTGTCGACGGTGAAGAAACAAACGTATTTTCCTTTAGGGCCACACGTTACTTGTTAAGGGCAATGAAGGAGGTGTTACATAATTCTGATACTACAAGTACCACAAAAAAGGGTATTATGTGGGGTGTGAAAAAACTACCTGTAGTTTTTCCTGAATCAGATAAATTAAATGAAGTGTGTGATGATGCGTGGGTTTCCCCCGATAGAAAATTATTGGCGGTATACCCTTTCCCGCCAGAAGTTAGGGCGCGTTGGGAAACACCCCTTAGGGTGGATAAGGCGCTCACACGCTTATCAAAACAAGTGGCGGTACCGTCTCCAGATAGGGCCGTCCTCAAGGAGCCAACTGATAGGAGGCTGGAAAATATCCTAAGAAGTATATACACACATACTGGTGTTATACTGCGACCAGCGATCGCCTCAGCCTGGATGTGCAGAGCTGGGGTGGCTTGGTCGGATTCCCTGACTAAAAATATTGATACCCTTGACAGGGACAGTATTTTATTGACTATAGAGCATTTAAAGGATGCATTTCTATATATACGAGATGCACAGAGGGATATTTGCACTCTGGCATCAAGAGTAAGTGCGATGTCCATATCTGCCAGAAGATGTTTATGGACACGACAGTGGTCAGGTGATGCAGATTCCAAACGGCACAAAGAAGTATTGCCGTATAAAGGGGAGGAGTTATTTGGGGTCGGTCCATCGGACCTGGTGGCCACGGCAACTGCTGGAAAATCCACCGTTTTTACCCTAAGTCACATCTCTGCAGAAAAAGACACCTCAGTCCTTTCGTCCCCATAAGAGTCATATCTGCCCAGGGATAGAGGAAAGGGAAGAAGACTGCAGCAGGCAGCCTATTCCCAGGAACAGAAGCCTCCACCGCTTCTGCCAAGTTTCTCAGCATGACGTTGGGGCCGTACAGGACCCCTGGATCCTACAAGTAGGATCCCAGGGGTACAGATTGGAAAGTCGAGACGTTTCCCCCTCGCAGGTTCCTGAAGTCTGCTTTACCAACGTCTCCCTCCGACAGGGAGGCAGTATTGGAAACAATTCACAAGCTGTATTCCCAGCAGGTGATAATCAAAGTACCCCTCCTACAACAAGGAAAGGGGTATTATTCCACACTATGTTGTGGTACTGAAGCCAGAAAGCTCGGTGAGACCTATTCTAAATCTGAAATATTTGAACACTTACAAAGGTTCAAATCAAGATGGAGTCACTCAGAGCAGTGATAGCGAACCAGGAAGAAGGGGACTATAGGGTGTCCCGGGACATCAGGGATACTTACCTCCATGTCCCAATTTGCCCTTCTCACCAAGGGTACCTCAGGTTCGTGGTACAGAACTGTCACTATCAGTTTCAGACGCTGCCGTTTGGATTGTCCACGGCACCCCGGGTCTTTACCAAGGTAATGGCCGAAATGATGATTCTTCTTCAAAGAAAATGGACGACCTCCTGATAAGAGCAAGGTCCAGAGAACAGTTGGAGGTCGGAGTAGCACTATCTCAAGTAGTTCTACGACAGCACGGGTGGATTCTAAATATTCCAAAACCGCAGTTGTTTCCGACGACACATCGGCTGTTCCTAGGGATGATTCTGGACACAGTCCAGAAAAGGGTGTTTCTCCCGGAGAAGAAAGCCAGGGAGTTATCCGAGCTAGTCAGGAACCTCCTAAAACCAGGAAAAGTGTCAGTGCATCATTGCACAAGGGTCCTGGGAAAAATGGTGGCTTCTTACGAAGCGATTCCATTCGGCAGTTTTCACGCAAGAACTTTTCAGTGGGATCTGCTGGAAAAATGGTCCGGATCGCATCTTCAGATGCATCAGCGGATAACCCTGTCTCCAAGGACAAGGGTGTTTCTTCTGCGGTGGCTGCAAAGTACTCATCTACTAATGGGCCGCAGATTCGGCATTCAGGAAGGGTCCTGGTGACCAGGGATGCCAGCCTGAGAGGCTGGGGAGCAGTCACACAGGGAAAAAATTTCCAGGGAGTGTGATCAAGTCTGGAGAATTCTCTCCACATAAATATACTGGAGCTAAGGGCAAGTAACAATGCTCTAAGCTTAGCAAGACCTCTGCTTCAAGGTCAGCCGGTATTGATCCAGTGGGACAACATCACGGCAGTCGCCCACGTAAACAGACAGGGCGGCACAAGAAGCAGAAGGGCAATAGCAGAAACTGCAAGGATTCTTCGCGGAGCGGAAAATCAGGTGATAGCACTGTCAGCAGTGTTCATTCCGACGCCCGGGAGAGTGGGGATTTCATCGGGAAATCTTCCACATGATTGTGAACCATTGGGAAAGACCAAAGGTGGACATGATGGCGTCCCGCCTGAACAAAAAACTGGACAGGTATTGCGCCAGGTCAAGAGACCCTCAGGCAATAGCTGTGGACGCTCTGGTAACACCGTGGGTATACCAGTCAGTGTATGTGTTCCCTCCTCTGCTTCTCATACCCAAGGTACTGAGAATTATAAGACGTAGAGGAGTAAGAACTATACTCGTGGCTCCGGATTGGCCAAGAAGGACTTGGTACCTGGAACTTCAAGAGATGCTCACAGAGGACTCATGGCCTCTGCCGCTAAGAAGGGACTTGCTTCAGCAAGTACCATGTCTGTTCCAAGACTTACCGCGGCTGCGTTTGACGGCATGGCGGTTGAACGCCGGATCCTAAGGGAAAAAGGCATTCCGGAAGAGGTCATTCCTACCCTGGTCAAAGCCAGGAAGGAGGTGACCGCACAACATTATCACCACATGTGGCGAAAATATGTTGCGTGGTGTGAGGCCAGGAAGGCCCCACGAAGAAATTTCAACTCGGTCGATTCCTGCATTTCCTGCAAACAGGAGTGTCTATGGGCCTCAAATTGGGGTCCATTAAGGTTCAAATTTCGGCCCTGTCGATTTTCTTCCAGAAAGAATTGGCTTCAGTTCCTGAAGTCCAGAAGTTTGTCAAGGGAGTACTGCATATACAACCCCCTTTTGTGCCTCCAGTGGCACTGTGGGATCTCAACGTAGTTCTGGGATTCCTCAAATCACATTGGTTTAAACCGCTCAAATCTGTGGATTTGAAATATCTCACATGGAAAGTGACCATGCTGTTATCCCTGGCCTCGGCCAGGCGAGTGTCAGAATTGGCGGCTTTGTCTCACAAAAGCCCATATCTGATTGTCCATTCGGACAGGGCAGAGCTGCGGACTCGTCCCCAGTTTCTCCCTAAGGTGGTGTCAGTGTTTCACCTGAACCAGCTTATTGTGGTACCTGCGGCTACTAGGGACTTGGAGGACTCCAAGTTGCTAGATGTTGTCAGGGCCCTGAAAATATAGGTTTCCAGGACGGCTGGAGTCAGGAAAACTGACTTGCTGTTATCCTGTAGGCACCCAATAAACTGGGTGCTCTTGCTTCTAAGCAGACGATTGCTAGTTGGATGTGTAGTACAATTCAGCTTGCACATTCTGTGGCAGGCCTGCCACAGCCAAAATATGTAAATGCCCATTCCACAAGGAAGGTGGGCTCATCTTGGGCGGCTGCCCGAGGGGTCTCGGCTTTACAACCTTGCCGAGCTGCTACTTGGTCAGGGGCACACCCTGGCTGAGGAGGACCTGGAGTTCTCTCACTCGGTGCTGCAGAGTCATCCGCACTCTCCCGCCCGTTTGGGAGCTTTGGTATAATCCCCATGGTCCTGATGGAGTCCCCAGCATCCACTTAGGACGTCAGAGAAAATAAGAATTTACTTACCGATAATTCTATTTCTCGTAGTCCGTAGTGGATGCTGGGCGCCCATCCCAAGTGCGGATTGTCTGCAATATTTGTACATAGTTATTGTTACAAAAATCGGGTTATTATTGTTGTGAGCCATCTTTTCAGAGGCTCCGCTGTTATCATGCTGTTAACTGGGTTCAGATCACAGGTTGTACGGTGTGATTGGTGTGGCTGGTATGAGTCTTACCCGGGATTCAAAATCCTTCCTTATTGTGTACGCTCGTCCGGGCACAGTATCCTAACTAAGGCTTGGAGGAGGGTCATGGGGAGAGGAGCCAGTGCACACCACCTGATCCTAAAGCTTTTACTTTTGTGCCCTGTCTCCTGCGGAGCCGCTAATCCCCATGGTCCTGACGGAGTCCCCAGCATCCACTACGGACTACGAGAAATAGAATTATCGGTAAGTAAATTCTTATTTTTTTTCCTCTCTCTTCTCTCATCCAGAGACGGTTTACTTCACACTACTGATAACACACGATAGTAAATTAAAATGCAAAATTTGTGTTCCCTACAGGAAGGGGCAGTCTGGAGGACAAAGGGGTAAGGCCTGGAGTCCTCAGGACTGTGGACAGGTGGACACAGTAAGCCAGTAGCCCCCAGAGCATACCTTCCAAGTCTAGCTGAGGTGGCACACGTTCTGACTCATCTGGGCAAAGAGGGTATGTGCAAGCTGATGAGAGCCTACTGTGCGCCAGGATTCTCTTCTCATGCAGGTAAGAGAGCAATGACATGTTTTACTTGCTTGACTAAGAATATTGGAAAGACAATACCAACAGAGCCATCCCATATCCCTCCTACAGACGGACCTTTTCAGGTAATACAAATCGACTTCATACAGTTACCACCCTGTAGGAATTTGAAATATGTGTTAGTTTGTATTGATGTATTTTCCAATTGGGTAGAAGCGTTCCCTGCTGCCACAAATACTGCTACGTTCACTGCAAATAAAATTGTGCAGGAATTTGTGTGTAGATATGGTATCCCTAGAGTAAGTGAAAGTGATAGGGGTACCCATTTTACAGGTGAAGTCTTTCAGGTCATGTGCAATGGAACAAGCTGAGCAGAGTAATGGCTGAAACTGGATTGTTGTGGCCAGAAGCTCTGTCACTAGTGTTGTACAGCATCAGAACCACTCCCAAGACTCCACTTAACTTATCACCCTTTGAAATTCTTTTTGGTCGACAACCTCATGTAATGATAGACCTCCAGGATGATTTGAAATGTAATAATGAAGTGACTGTGAAATATTTGGTTGGGATGAGCCAGCAGCTGAGAAATCAACAAAGAAATTTAAAGCTGGTGATTCCCGACCTACCGAAAAGTAATTGTCATGATATTGAGCCTGGAGATTATGTGATGATTCAAAATTTCTTACGCTCAGGTTGCCTCATAGACAGGTGGGAAGGACCATATCAAGTCTTGTTAACCAGCATGACAGCATTAAAGGTCGCCGAAAGAGAGACTTGGGTCCACTCGTCCCACTGCAAGAAGGTCGCTGACCCGGAGAGAACTCGTGACAAAGTATTTTGGTAACTGTGAGTTCAAAGTGAACTGTGTGTTCAAAGAGCAAGACAAAGAGACATTAGAGTGTTTGTTCCGGGAAAGTTGAGAGGCAGGACTATTGAAGGGCATCTGAGCACAGAGAGCAACAAAATCTAGAACGGTTGTCGCACCATTTTCTTTTTTCACCTTCCCCTGCATTTTCCTTTCTTTTTTCCTTCTTATTTTCTTTCTTTCCCCTAACAAAATGGATCTATCACAAGTGTTACGATCCTGATGCTCAGGACAGGGGAGATCTTATGTAGTGAGTCCTGAGCACCAAGACGGAATGCTGGGATTGGGAGATGGGAAGGAAATAGCCCCTAGCACCCTACCTCCGTTGTCTTACCCGTGTTATCAATTCACACCTGAACGACTATGGTTTCTTGGGCCCATGGCAGCCGCGTTTGAAGGGCGGATTAGGTCTGCCCAACTCCGATGCCCCCTCAGGTCTTAAAGAGAGGCGTGAACTGAGACAGGGTAATAACAAGGGGACCTCTAACTGAAACAAACACTAAGCGGCATAGGCCGCAACACGCGGCAGAAGCCGCTACTCACGAAACCGGGCAAGAACCCCAGATGACAAACAGGTTCGCAAGGACTAGAAGGATTCCCAGGACCGGCTTTGGACCTCCAAAGTACCAAAGGGCAGGGAGCAAGATCCACCAAACACGGCTGACAGGAACAGAGTTCTGCAAGGCAGGAACAGCATACAAGAAGCTATCACCGGCGGGGCTGCAGTGTGCTGGCTCACATAAAAAGGCCCTGCTGGCCAATAACAGGAGGGCCAGCAGGACCAGTCCCCAGACCCTAATTACTAGTTGCCGTGCAGCTGCCCTGCTGCACGAGCAACCTAATTAACTATTCTTAGCAACGGGGAACGCGGTCCACCTGTGGCGTCCCCGTTGCTATGCACCCGGCGGCCCTGCACGCACGGCGTCCTGCGTTGCCAGGGACCCGGCGGCTATCGTGCGCACGGCGTCCTGGCGTTGCTAGGCGCCGTGCGGGGGACAGGGAAGGAGAGAGGCGCGGCGGCCGTGACCGCTGCTCAGTCAGGGCACGGCCGAAGACCGCCGCGCCTAACAGTACCCCCCCCTTGAGGAGGGGTTAAAGAACCCCTAGAGCCAGGTTTCTGAGGAAACTCCTGAAAGAAAATCCTCTTCAGCTTGGGAGCATGTAAATCTTTATCCAACACCCAAGATCTTTCTTCAGGGCCATAACCTTTCCAGTGGACCAAAAAATAGAGCCGACCCCGAGAAAGCTTAGAATCTAAAACCTTCTCCACCAAGAACTCTTGTTGCCCCTGAACATCCACCGGAGATCTACCCTGGGAAGTCCTCCGAGGAAATCTCCTGGAAGAAAAATACTGTTTCAAAAGAGAACAGTGAAAAGTATTACCAATTTTGAGAGATCTCGGCAAGCGTAGCCGAAAAGCAACTGGGTTGACCTTCTTAATGATAAGGAATGGTCCAATAAATTTGGGTCCCAATCTAGCCGAAGGTTGTCGGAGCTTGATGTTGCGAGTTGACAACCATACCTTATTTCCCACCTTAAAAGTGCAAGGACGTCAGAGCCTATCAGAAAATTTCTTTTCTCCGAAGGCAGCTTTTCTCAAGGCAAGGTGCACCTTTCTCCAAATTGTTCTGAGATGGGAGGTTAAGGTCAACGAGGAGACTGGAGAATGAGGAAAAAAAGAGTTGGCTCTAGGATGAAAGCCAAAGACTGAAAAGAATGGGGACTCCTTGGTGGAAGAATGACAAGAGTTATTATAAGCAAATTCGGCTAACGGAAGAAATTCAGACCAATCATTCTGGAGTTTGGCCGAATACAACCGTAAATACTGTTTTAATGACTGGTTAACTCGTTCGGTTTGTCCGTTAGATTGTGGATGGTACCCAGATGTTAAAGAGAGTTTCATATTTAATGAGGCACAAAAACGTTTCCAGAAACGAGCAATGAATTGCGGACCCCGATCAGAGACAATATCCCTAGGCAATCCATGGAGCCTGAACACATGACAGAGAAACAAGACTGCCAACCCTTGAGCAGAGGGTAATCGGGGAAGAGCAATGAAATGAGCCATCTTACTAAAACGATCTACTACCACCCAAATGGCTCAAAATCCGGCTGAAAGAGGAAGGTCCACCACGAAATCCATGGATATATGTGACCATGGCCTGAGAGGAACGGCTAAAGGTACGAGTTGCCCGATCGGCAATGAACGAGAACCCTTATGCCGTGCACAAACCTGACAGGAATGGACAAATTCCCTTACATCTTTAGAAAAACTAGGCCACCACACCGAGCGAGAGACTAACTCCAAGGTCTTAGTGATACCTGGATGACCAGAGACTTTGTTGTCATGAAACTCAGCTAAAACAGTGCCTCTCAGAAATTCAGGGACAAAGAGACGATCAGCAGGAGTCGGTTTAGGAGCCTGCTGTTGAAGCTGGACTAACTGAGTAAATAAATCCTGTGTGAGGCCTGCCCGGATGACAGATGATGGAACTATGGGGGTAGTAGCAGGATGGTTATTGTGAACCGGAAGAAAACAACGTGACAGGGCATCAGCTTTAGTATTTTTGGAACCGGGCCTGAAGGTGATAATAAACCTGAAACGAGTAAAAAACAATGCCCAACGTGCCTGCCGAGCATTAAGCCGTTTAGCTGACTCAATATATTGCAGGTTCTTATGGTCAGTAAATACTGTAATAGTATGCCTAGCTCCCTCCAGCCAATGCCTCCAGTCCTCGAAAGCCCATTTAACTGCCAGCAATTCTCGATTACCAACGTCATAGTTGGATTCTGCGGAGGAGAATTTCCTGGACATGAAGGCACAAGGGTGTAATTCCTGAGACTCCGGATCTTCCTGAGATAGGATAGCCCCCACTCCAACCTCTGAGGCATCTACCTCGACTATAAATGGGAGCTCCGGGTTAGGGTGCCTGAGAACAGGAGCCGAGACAAAGGCCTGCTTTAAGGCCCGAAAGGCAGACTCGGCTGCAGGCGACCAATTGGAAGGGTCCGCTCCTTTTTTAGTCAATGCTACTATAGGAGCGACCAAATCAGAAAAGGTATGAATGAACCGCCTATAATAGTTTGCAAACCCTAAAAAGCGCTGAATTGCTTTTAAATTTGTGGATTGCGCCCAATTAAGGATGGCCTGGAGTTTTTTCGGTTCCATGAAAAATCCCTGGGGAGAAATAATATACCCCAAGAAGGACACTTCCGTG